>NC_045960.1:86515747-86815747 GCF_010909765.2 Amblyraja radiata
TGGAGGAACTAGGGGGATGGATATTAAAGGGGAAGAAGAGAATGATTCCATTGGAAACTGAGATTTTGGGAGTAAAAGGTATGATAGAAATAACATCAAGCAAGTTGGAGAAAAGAAGATGCTGAATCAGTTCTAGTTTACCTACCCGTTTTCATAATAATAATAATAATAAATTTTATTTATGGGCGCCTTTCAAGAGTCTCAAGGACCTTACAAAAATTTAGCAGGTAGAGGAAAAACATGTAAGGGGAATGAAATAAATAGTAGAGACATGACTAGTACACAAAGTAAAGACAGAATACAATTCAAAACACAATATGGGGCAATTAATGCACAGATGAAAAGGGAGGGGGACGTGGGGCTAAGGATAGGCAGAGGTGAAGAGATGGGTCTTGAGGCGGGACTGGAAGATGGTGAGGGACACGGAATTGCGGATCAGTTGGGGGAGGGAGTTCCAGAGCCTGGGAGCTGCCCTGGAGAAGGCTCTGTCCCCAAAACTGCAGAGGTTGGACTTGTGGATGGAGAGGAGACCGGCTGATGTGGATCTGAGGGACCGTGAGGGTTGGTAGGGGGAGAGGAGGTCAGTGAGATATGGGGGGGGGGGCCAGATGGTGGAGGGCTTTGTAGGTGAGGATCAGGATTTTGTAGGTGATCCGGTGGGAGATGGGAAGCCAGTGAAGTTGTTTGAGGACTGGAGTGATGTGATGCCAGGATTTGGTGTGGGTGATGAGTCGGGCGGCTGCGTTCTGGACCAGTTGGAGTCAGTTGATGTAGGTGGAGCTGATGCCAAGGAGAAGTGAGTTGCAATAGTCCAGTCGGGAGGAGATGAAGGCATGGATGAGTCTTTCAGCAGCGGGAGGTGTGAGAGAGGGTCTGAGTTTGGCGATGTTGCGGAGATGAAAGAAGGAGGTTTTAATGACATGGCGGATGTGAGGCTCAAGGGAGAGCGTGGAATCAAAGATCACGCCAAGGTTGCGGGCCTTGGGAGATGGGGAGACAGTGGTGCCGTCGATGGTGAGAGTGGGGTTATTGATTTTGCTGAGTGTGGCTTTGGAGCCTATGAGGAGGAATTCTGTCTTATCGCTGTTGAGTTTGAGGAAGTTATGTTGCATCCAGGTTTTTATAGCTGACAAACAGGAGTTGATATGGGAGAGGGGGGGAGGGTTGTGGGGGGATTTGGTGCCGAGGTAGATCTGGGTGTCATCGGCGTAACAGTGGAAGTCCAGGTTGAAGTGGCGGAGTATCTGACCAGGGGGGAGGATGTAGATGATAGAAACATAGAAACATAGAAAATAGGTGCAGGAGTAGGCCATTCGGCCCTTCGAGCCTGCACCGCCATTCAATATGATCATGGCTGATCATCCAACTCAGTATCCCGTACCTGCCTTCTCTCCATACCCCCTGATCCCTTTAGCCACAAGGGCCACATCTAACTCACTCTTAAATGTAGCCAATGAACTGGCCTCAACTACCTTCTGCGGGAGAGAATTCCAGAGATTCACCACTCTCTGTGTGAAAAAAGTTTTCCTCATCTCGGTCCTAAAAGATTTCCCCTTTATCCTTAAACTGTGACCCCTTGTTCTGGACTTCCCCAACATCGGGAACAATCTTCCTGCATCTAGCCTGTCCAACCCCTTAAGAATTTTGTACGTTTCTATAAGATCCCCCCTCAATATTCTAAATTCTAGCGAGTACAAACCGAGTCTATCCAGTCTTTCTTCATATGAAAGTCCTGACATCCCAGGAATCAGTCTGGTGAACCTTCTCTGTACTCCCTCTATGGCAAGAATGTCCAATTCTGATGAAGAGGAGGGGGCCGAGTACGGAGCCTTGGGGAACGCCTTGAATGACTGTGGCTGTAGCAGAGGTGTGGTTGTGGAGAGAGATGAAGTGGGATCTGTTGGAAAGGTAGGAGCGGAGCCAGCTGAGTGCAGAGCCTTCAATGCCGAGGTCTTTGAGTCTGGTGAGCAGGATGTTATGGTTCACTGTATCGAAGGCTGCGCTCAGGTCGAGGAGGATGAGGATGTTGAGGGAACCAGTGTCAGCAGAGGTGAGGAAGTCGTTGAGGACTTTGAGGAGAGCAGTTTCTGTGCTATGGAGGGGGCGAAAGCCAGATTGGAGGGGTTCAAGTAGGTTATACGCAAGGAGGTGGGAATGAAGTTGCGACGCAACTATACGCTCCAGGGTTTTTGAAAGAAAGGGGAGGTTTGAGATTGGGCGGTAGTTAATGAGAGAGGAGGGATCAAGACCAGGTTTCTTTAAGATTGGTGTAACAGCAGCAGTTTTGAAAGCGGATGCTGAATCAGTTCTAGTTTACCTACCCGTTTTCATCCCAGATGTATTAAAGATGTTATTAATCCTAATCATTCATTCTCACAATCACAATTCAGCCACTCCCTGTCAAGTAAAGTCAAGTTTATTTGCCACATACTCGTACGAGATGTGCAGTGAAATGAAAAGTGGCAATGCTTGCGGATTGTGCAAAAAAACCCTACAAAACAGAATAGAACAGAATCAGTAATCACATATTTGAAAGGAAATTTTAAATTGCAGCTGGATTGAGAATCAGGTCAGTTCAGCAATGCCTGGGCTTGCAACGTCGATGGATTTGCACACTTTACAGCTATTAGGTTTAGTGAAGTGTAGTGGGCAGGTTTTGCCATGATCCGAGGGGTTTAATAAAAGTGAGAAACACTAATTTAGCAACAGGATGATTGCGAGGGCTTTCCGTCCGCTTCAGATATAAAAGCGTTGCCTGGCTTCTGTTTTTGCAGTTTCGGGCGCTGTTGGAGCGAGAACGAGGGAGGTGGTGAAGAGCAACTCCCAGCCTAGATGCTGACACGGATCAAAGTTTTTTTATTGTCAATTGTGCAAACGCATAGTGAAATTATTTTCTTACAAATACTCCAGTTGAATAATGCCGTACCTGAGCACATCCCCAATTAGCAAGTGTGCAAAAATAGTCTACTGATCCCGTATGCAAGAAACGCCATGCTTTGGCACCATTTTCCAAGTACAGTCTGCGCTCTAGTTGCTAGGAGTGGTGCCTGTCCCCAGGCTGTTGCAGGCCTCCAGCCATCACCTTCCATGGACACATGTGTCGACCTGTGAACCAACATCCTTTCTTTGCCCATCCACCTTTGCTTCCCGGCGATGCCTCATGCAGCTGACCTTGAAGGGAAAGAGGCCAGATCCCAGTAGCTCTCCTCCACTACCGGCCTCACTCCTTGTCGGTCGTACCCATGGTCATCACCAGTTCCAGCTCCTCCCAGTCTGGTCCTCAGGTGGTGAGCAGGCAAGGCCGGATTTACCTATAAACTAGACAAGCTTAAGCTTAGGGCCTCGAGGTCTAGGGGGGCCTCGCAGAGCCGGATTTACCACTAGGCATCGTAGGCTGAAGCCTAGGGCCTCGAAATCTAGGGGGCCTCCGACCAAAGGCAGGACACCTGCCGTTCAACTCTGGGTGGGCCCCCCTCTCTATCTCTCTCTCTCCATCTCCCCCCGCCATCCGTATCCGGGCCGCCGGGCTCCGCTCTCCGCTCGCTCCTCATCCGCCGGCACGGCAGGCTGCCTTGCACATGCGCATTGCTGTGGCCTGCACGTCCTCCCCCTGCACATGCGCACAACCATGGCCAGCACATCATCGGCCGCCCTGCGCATGCGCACTGCAACGGCAACTGGTCGGCGCTGGGCACTTTCTCCCTCGCTTTGAATTGTGGGAGATTTGGACGCCATGGCTGTCCGGTCGCTGGCTCGCCGCCAGCGCTGAAAACCAACGCGGAGGGGAGGGGGCCTCACAAGTGGAACAGCTTAGGGCCTCTCTTCATCTAAATCCGGCCCTGTGAGCAGGGGCCAGCTCAGCATGGTCCCCCTTCCAGACCATGCTCTACCTGGTCCCACAAGCAGCGGCCGGCCCCGCGGTTTCCTCCTGCAGGCTGCGGTCCCCCAGGTCTTGCGTTCGGCCGAGCAAGGAGTGCAGCCCTCTGGAGGTTCTGCCGTGTGCAACTTCTTCCATAAGATGCACCAGTGAGCCCTTCTTCACTGCACTGTGTTGATGCGACTCACTTTGTTACCCCTGACCAACAACGTTTTCTCAGACCACCAATAGGGCGAGCTCTATCACCGTGGGATCCCTCCCCTCTCACCACCTGCCTTCATTTTCTGTCGGCCGTCGTTTTGTCCATTCCAGCTCTTCCCCCCCCTTTACCATTGCCCCCTCTACACCAGGGGAGAGAGAGAGAGGAGGAGGAGGGAGCAGCAGAGTGGACAAAGTGACAGCTGGTGAGAGGGGAAGGAGCCAACGGTGACAGCGCTCGTCCTGTCGGTGGCGGCGACCTGAAGAAAGCGGCATCAGCCAGGGGCTGCAACGTGACCCGCAACATCAACAGCAGCATCAACTAGATGGTGTGGCATCTGGGGAAGAAAGGCTTGGTGGTACAGACCAACACCATCAGCGCCTAGCTTTAAGATGAAATAACACACAGTGCTGGAGTAACTCAGCATTTCAGGAGAACTGATGCAGTCTGGAGAAGGGTCCCGACCTGAAACGTCACCTGTCTATGTTCTCCTGAGGCTGCCAGACCCGGGTTACTCCAGCACTTTATGCTGTTTCATGTATCTGCCTTTCTTTGTTTCTACAGTTTTAAGGTGATTTTGACGTGTAAAATGTTACTTACGCAAGGGTTTATGGAATGTGATTCTTGCGGAAGTTGGGGAGTGCCTGTATTCAATGAATTTACAGAACAACCAGTTCAAAGACATGAACTTTAAACAATTCTGTTTTGTTAACAGATCACAAAGGGTGCTATATCAGCTCACTGCCATAGTTTAGCTTGTTTAAATTGTTATTTTTGTTCCTTCCTGTTTAAAATGTTTTAATAATTTATAATCAAATTTTTTTCATCTCTGCTAATATGACTTGCATATTATAACGTTATATCAGTCTGATGTGGTAAATAACTGCAAGTAAGTTTTACTAATCCAGTGTGGGATTTTACTCCCTCTCCTGTACTAGTATTTATAAAAGCACCAGTGAAAGCCATCTTACCACCGCTCTTTGTTTTACGTATTTAGGTTTTAAATCTGATGCATGCAGTTGGCCCTCCTTTCATCAGATTTATGATGATCATGATATTGGATTGGACTGAAAATGTTTTTCCCCAAAATATTATGTTCGTTGATTGACCTGATAATAAGTACTAAATTGCTAGAATAGATGACTGGAGTATGAGTGAAATACTTGGGTAAAAGGCTGGTAAATGTTGCCTTTAATTAGATTAATATATGGATTGTGATATAGATTGCAATATAAATTAATTAAATCAGATTGTGAGCTAGATATATGAATTAATTTGGATGTCCGTACACAGACCTTAAGTTACAGGCAAGAGGTAGGAAGGCAAATGGCTTGTTAGTCTTTTACATTGGTGGGGGCAAGTGATGTCGATAGTTACAATTTAAGAACTAAATGGCTTTGGTTCAAATGGATATGGAGTTGGTGTATAGCTTTGATCGCATTTATTCTTGCCTTCAAATGGATGTATTGAAGGTTGACATCAACTAGGGGGCAACTCCCACAGTATTTTGGGAGACTCGTATCTTACCTGGATCCTTCTGCTTACCATTGAACGTTGACACTCTCCACGGCTATAGTCATAGAGAGATGAAACTCTGTGGCAAGATCTTCAACCATGCTCTTCTGCCTAGAGTTCAATGTCAAGCTGACTCTCAACTGTCTTGCCACAGAATGCATCCAAGTGTGCACACCAGATCTTTTCCTTCCCTCCCAGTCTGCTGCTTGCTACTGTATCAGGGAGCTAACCATGACACTGAATTTACAGTGTAATTATTTTATTTGCACTCATCTCAATGAGGAATAGCTGGCATCTTGGGCACTGAGATTTCCCAGCATTGCTGGCATCCAGTGAATGTATGCAGTCAATCTCTGCATCTGCTTCACCAGACCTGTTTTATGAATGGGGGTTTGCAGAATTTATGTATCTGGGGAATGTTATGCTTCTGGGGAGCAGGCATGATTTCTTTGTCGTAAAGGAGGGAATTCACACTGCTGGATGTTTTCAAGTTCTGGCATTGCCCAGACTGGTAGTTTTTCAGCATCCAAGGGCCAATCTTTATTCCCTGCCTCCTTGCACCATGGCACTCCAACCACAGCAGTTGACCATACAAGCAGTGGGATATAGTGCCAAATGCCATTGGTTTCCTAAGGGTGAGATGACGTTGATCTTATCAGTTCGGGGCAGTAGACTTCTTTGTTCTTGCTGCACAGTCTATATAACTAGAGCTCTGTGATCAACAGCCTTCAGGAGGAGGATGGCTCAGTAACATCCTTGCTGACGGACATGCTGAGGATCTGCAAATCCTTTTATACGGATTTGTATGACAGAATGGCCACAGACTGCACCACCTCCCAGAACTTCCTGTCCTCTATCACGGAGGTCTTGGGGAACAGCAAGTGGGAGACCAACCACTGACCCTAGAGGAGCTGGCTGACTCCATCCGTTCCTTTGACTCGAGTAAAACTCCCGGAAGCAATGGCTTACCGGCCGAGTTGTATTCGGCTCTGTGGGATTGGGTCGGCCCGTACCTGCTGGAAGTGTACAACGACATGCTTCTAGCTGGCAGCATGTCAGGCTAGATGAGGAAGGGCTGCATCACCCTAATCTACGAGCAGAAGGGGGAGATGAATGACATAAAGAATTGGAGACCCATCACATTGTTGAATGTTGATTACACAATCCTGTCTAAGGCCATCGCCAACCGGTTCAAGTCCGTTCTGTGACGGGTGATCCACCCGGACCAAACCTGTGCTGTACCTGGCAGGAAGGCATGGGACAAGAACTGGCTGCACCAGGCGGAGCGTAGATCCAAGGCACGTAGGCACCAAGTGTCACTACCTACTGAGCTTCTACCTGTCCCCGGTGATTCGAAGGATGGGCCTGGCGCAGATACCACACAATGTGCCAGTCAGCTGGACATTGCCGCACCATCTGTCGTTCGTGGAAAGGTTCTTCCGGAACAACACCTTTGACCACAAGTCCATCGGGCAGTGGTCAGCACGGAACGTCCTGCAGGCACTGCAGGGAAATGGCTCCATGGATCCTGTGACGTGGTTCCCAGAGCAGACTGCCCAGCTTGTCTGGCAAAATGCCTCATCGCCAGAACTCACCAACAAGCACCAAGACCTGGCTCGGCTGGCGGTGAGGGGAGCCCTCCCAGTCAGATCCTTCCTGCACCGTCGGAACCTCACTACATAGACTGCCTTTGAGACGGCTGCTATGGGGAGGAGATGGTTGCCCACTTCTTTGCAGAGTGTGGATTTGCAAAAAAAAGTCTGGAGAGGTCTGCAAGGGTCCCTGTCACGATTAGTTTGAACAGCTCCGTCACAGAGAACTCTTTGATTTACGGACTGTTCCCAGGGATGCATTCAGAGACTGACATTGAGTGCTGCTGGAAGGTCATCAACTCAGTGAAAGACGCTCTTTGGTCTGCCCGAGGTTTGTTGACCTCCCAGCCGAACGGGATGTCCGTCGGGGAATGTTGCTGACTGGCCCGCTGCAGACTGCAGGAGTACGTGCTGAGGGACGCAATGAAGATGATGCAGCCAACGCCAAGGCTCTATGGGGGTGGACCACAATCTAGGTTCCTTCCACTGCTGGATATGGGGGCAGGGTGTGGTGGAGATGCCCCTCAAAATAAGGGAAGGGATTCCACACCAGTAGGCCACATGAGTGGCAATGGTGGGGGAGAAATTTGAGCAGTGTGAATGTCTGAGCAGTGTATTGAATGTTTGTATAGCCTCTGAAAATGTTGGATTAATTTTTTGTATGGTTCATGTATTGTATATATTTATTACTTGAATAAAGTCTATTTTGAAATTAAAAAAGAGCAGCAAGGAATTACGAGTCTTAGGGAACAAGGAAGAACCAATGTATAGGCTACTGGAAAGGGACTGGCATTGGTATTGTGAGTTATAAGGACATGCCTCATCAAGAGGCAGTTTTTGCAAGGAGCTATAAAATAAAATTCCCTTTTGCAAATTCTGCAAACTGCAACTGAAACCAACATTTAAATGGTTTGCAGAGCCCAAATGATGTATGAATTCCTCTTGCTTGCAGTTTTGTAGTCCAACTGTACTGACTGTAACATATGAATATAACGTCTGACTAGAACGTCTGAAGAAGGGTCTCGACCCGAAACGTCATCCTTTCCTTCTGTCCAGAGATCTGCCTGTCCCACTGAGTTTTTGTGTCTATCTTCGGTTTAAACTAGCATCTGCAGTTCCTTCTTACACATAACATGTGAATTATTCCCTGCTCAAGTTGCTTTAATGCCTTGCTTCATTTCTGTATTTTTGGATAAGCGGAATCTCTAATTTGAATTTAGACATGCATAAAACATATTTATGTTTGAGATCTTGAATTTTCTGCGAGGATCTTGACTTTTATTCCATGCAATTTTAAGCAGCATGCAGGTCACCTTGCCATATCTCATGATATCATGATAATTAATTCAGTGTTATTCCATTGCACGAGGATTTTCATTTCCAGGCAGACCCCTCTAATGATGGATCTGTTGCGTCTCCTGCTGCATAGGACTACCTTCCAGGCAAGTGTCTCGTTGACCAGGCCTATCAAGCTTCCTTCATTGATTTGGAAGTGGTTCCCCTCTTTCCTGCTACCTTCATTTCACAAGTTATAGGAGTTGAATTAGGCCATTCAGCCCATCGAGTCTACTCCGCCAATCCATCATGGCCCAGTGCTGTCAAATGCTCATTGTATGCTAACCCACTCATTCCTGGAATCTTTCTTGTAAACTGTGGGAAACTTCCTAATTTCCTCAATGGCGAGTGATATGCTTGTTGTTATCGTGAACATTTTGAGCATCTTTAAGGGACAGTTACGTGATTGCACCCCAGCAGTATTGGGAGATGAGCAATAGGGTGAAGCCTCATGGGCAATTGCTTAGTTTCTGGGTGCAAACCACTTTAGTATAATTTCAAATTGGATTTGTGTTGGTGGAGGAATAGAAACGGGAACCAGATTGGTTGATAGTGTTCAAACCCAGCCTAGTTTTAGTGCTACAAAAATGGGTGCTACCAATCCTTTAGTCATTTTCCCACAGCTTCAGAACAGAGGGTGATGATCATATGATAGACAAATTGAGAATGGTAGAAATATATTCATTCCTAGCACTTATGAATCTTTAGAATTCTACTTCTTCATTATCTTCATTAAACTCAGCAATTTTTGGGCACTTGAGAACTCACAGGACTAGGCAATAAAGGTGAGGACATTGAGTTGATGTAAAAGGCCATCCTTAATCTTATTGAATGATGGTGCAAACTCAGAGCCATCATTTAAAGTCTTTATCCAGTTGTTTAATTACCATAACAGATTGGAAGTCACTGTCTTAAGTTTTGATTTCAGATCACTTTGAAGCTTGCTGTTTTTGTATAAATTTCCACACGTGTTTAAATGGCTATTAATATATAATCTTTGCGTACCCAACAACAGACAGCATCTGCTTAGATGACCAGAATGCCTGTTCAGTGCTTTGGGTGGCTAGTCACTAATACTACTGATTATTTCTTGTTTCAGCTATTTGTACAAGAATGAAATCCAATCACTTGACAGGCAAGCATTTAAGGGACTTGTCTCTCTAGAACAACTGTAAGTGCCTTTGCTATTCGTGTTCCTTGGCTGTTTTATTATATTTCTAGTACTTGATGCTTGGCTTTTTCTCAGTTTGGCAGTAAAGTTTCTTTGGCTAGTCGTCTGGTCAGTGCTTGCATGCTTTGCATGTCATAAATGTACAATTCAGAACTGAAAGTAAAATGGGACATGTGGCTGAAGATAGGTTTGGACAACCAGTACTTTTCGATTGAGTGTGTTCAGCAGTACACATTTTACTTCATCTTGATGTACTTGCTGATGAGAAAATATTATCATGCATTGTTAAATGCCTAGTCCTTGTCATAAATAAGATTCTCAGTTGACATCATGTGTTGAAATACACTTTGCATTAGTAACTATTAAAGAAGAAACCAACTTTATATTTTGCAAGCAAGCCTACTAAAATGTTAACAGTTTCAACCAGTCACATTAGATTTTTTGCATATACGCTATACCAGGCAGCGTTTATTGGGTTTCTCATGCAATCCCTTATTTATTCTACATGGCTGTTGGCATTTTGTTTCTATAAATAACCAAAATAAACTGCACTGTATTCTGAGAAATTGAATGAGTCAAGTAACTAAATCATTGTACAATTATTTATTTTTTTGTCTCCCCTTGTAACTTGGTAAAATTGAGGCAAAAGCTTGATATTAATGCATGAGATCTATTTTTAATTTAAATATATTTTTATCTGTTTCTTGATGACAATAAGTAATATGTGTATAGCTTTTTTCTTTTATTTTTGTTTCTTTGTTTAAAAATGTATGTTCACAATTTAACCTAAAGCTCTTCTCAAATGTCTCAAGTGTAACAGTTAAATAATTTGATTATTCTTAAAGAACTAAGTTTGAGAAATACCTATGCTAATCAGGTCCAAACACTGCTACCATACTTCATCTAAACCAGGTTAGCAGTTCAGAGTCATTGACTAAAGAAGTATAGATTCTTAACACTTAATTAATTTGTTTGGAACTGGAACATTTTCTCAGGTGAGTTCCAATATACTTTTACTAAATTTATGTTGTAAATCTTCTTGAATACTGAAAGTTATCGGGGTTGATTTTTGAAGGTTTTAAGATTTTTCTGTATAGATTTATGCTACAATTATCGTGAACAATTGAAAGAAGTAGAACATAGAGCTTAAAACAGTACAATATAAGAATAGGCCCTTTGGCCTACAATATCCATGCCGAACATAATGACAAGATAAACTAAGCTCCTCGGGCAAAATATGATCCATATCTTTCCATTTCCTGCATATCCATGTGTCTATCTAAAAGCCTCTTAAATGCCACTATCTTATCTGCGGCATCCACCACCCTTGGCAGCGAGTATCAGGCATCCACCACTTGCTTTGTGTAGCAATGTTACAAAATTTTGAGATTTTAAAAATCAAGTCTGCAATTTATCCCATCAGATAAAGCATAAAAATAAGTTTAATTTGACACCTAATTCACTTTCATATCTCAAGTATTTAAAAAGTTATGGCCATTTTCATACTGGGAAATGAGCATCTTGTTCCCTATTGATTTTCTATGGACATAACAAAAAAGCTGTGATCGTGAACAGTCAAAAGCCCATAACTTTCTTAAAAATTAAGAAAATGAATGAAATTTTCAGTTATCATAGATTGAAGCATTCTGAAACAAATATAAAATAATCTTACTTGGATGACCTGAAATTAAAGCATATAATTAGTTAGTTACCTAATTGTAGCTAATTTCAGACTTCAATTACTAGATCTAAACATCTATCCATTTCTTAATAAATGATTAACATTTTTAAATAGCCTAAATATCCAAATAATATTCACAAATAATTCACAATAAAACATGATTTTAAAATCTCATTTACATTAATTTATAGACCAAATGGAAGGAATTTAGTGTTCAATTGCTGTAAATAAATGCCCATTTAAATCAGCTTTCTAGTGGGATCCTGTGAACGCGCTGGTTTAGAACGTTCACATTGCGGTAGATTTGTGCCCCAAATGCCGAGAAAAATACTGCGGGATATAATGGGCCCAAAATGAGCTACTCGCAATATTAAACTTTGTATAAAGGGATCTTTAGAAGCCCTTTTTAATGTAAAAATATACAGCATACCTTCTGCTATTTGCTTTATGAGACCCTGCGGTTGCTGGCGGTCGCGGATTTAGAGATTGATTTTTAAACTACTATAACTATTATACGAGGCCTTTAAAACTAATAATAGCTTTTGCGACGGGGTCTTTCAGCGATTTTTCGTTAATAATTAACTAGGCTGAACATCTTCGATTTGAACAGCCTAGAGAAAATCGCGTTTTAAACCCGCCCCCCTCTAAACGGCGCCAAAATCGCGCACACCCGCAGCGACAGATTTTCAGCGACGCTTCAGGTAGGCTTTGCAACATACCTACTTTGTGTAAACACAAAAATACCCCATATCTCTTTTTAAACTTTGTTCCTCTCGCCTTAAAGCTTTGCCCTTTAGTCTTGGCATTTGGGTGGGGGAAGAGAGAGAAGGTCCTCTCATGATTTTATGTACTTCTATATCAGATCTCCCTGAACTTTGGGAATTCCAGACAAAACAATCCATGTTTGTCCACCCTTTCTATTTGACTAATACCACCAGGGGTGCTGGGGCAATGGCTGCCCTGCCCGGCAGTCTGTTCGTTTTTTCATTATTTTTGTTATTTTTTAGTGTGTTCAAGTTTGTTTTAATGTTCTTCGATTTGTTTTATGGGGGGGGGGAGGGGATCGGGGTAAACTTTTTTTCAAGTTCTTTCCTTGCCGGAAATGTGATTATTTTTCGTATCACATTCTCCGGGCGCTCTGCGGCCTTCCATCGATGGAGCTGGAAGCCTCCACGGACTGATTTTGAGCCCTATCGCGGGGCGCGGACTTAACATCGGAGCTGATCCCTTGCCTGGGATCGCTCCATCCGCGGACTTACCATCAAATGCTCACAGTCTTCGGGAGAGGCTAGTCGGGAAGCTCCAACGTCGCGGAAGGTTCGACCAGCCCCGATGCGAGGTTCGATCGTCCAGCGCGGGGGAGCTAACATCCCCACGATGCGGAGGGACCGAACGCCGCCGGCTACGGGAGTCAAGATCGTGCCGTTAACGGGGGGCTCGAGGCCCACGACCGAGGAAGAACTAAGGGAAGGGATTTGAACTTTATTTCGCCTTCCATCACAGTGAGGAATGTGTAGGAGTCATTGTGGTGGATGTTCATGTTAAAATGTGTTTTTTCAGAATCTGTTGCTTTTAATTGGATGACTGACCTGGCCAATGAAATTCCTCATCTGTTGCAAAACATACTTGGCGATTCTGTGTGATTCTGATTCTGATTGTAATTCTGTAGTACTATATACTCTATTCAAGGCAGCATTCTGGTGAACCATCTGTGCACCCACTCCAAAGCCACCACATCCTTCCTGTAATGGAGTAACCAGAACTGTACACAATACTTCAATTGGGACATAACCAAAGTCCTAAAATGTCACTTCCTGACTCTTATACTCAATGGAGGACAAACGTCCCATATGGCTTCTTTACCACTCTTATCTACTCTCGTGTTGCCATGTTGCCACTTTCAGGGAGCTATCGGCGTGGATCCCAATATCCATCTGTACATCAATGCTGTTAAGGGTCTTGCCATTAATTGTACATTTTCCCCTTGCATTCGACCTCCCAATGTGCAGCGCCTCGCGGTTGGTTACATTAAATTCCATCTGCCATTTCTCCTCCCATTTCAGTCGTTGATCTATATTCTGCTATATATTTTGGCAGCCCTCCTCACAGTCCGCAACTGCTCCAATTTTTGTGTTGTCGGTAAACCTACTAACCAACCCATCTACATTTTGTCCAAATTGTTTATATATATATATATATATATATATATATATATATATATATATATATATATATATATATATATATATATCACAAATAACAGAGGTCCCAGCACAGATTCCTGGAGAACTCCAGTGGTCGCAGACCTCCAGCCAGAATAAACCTGTTTAAGAAGGAACTGCAGATGCTGGAAAATGGAAGGTACACAAAAATGCTGGAGAAACTCAGTGGGTGCAGCAGCATCTATGGAGCAAAGGAGATAGGCAACGTTTAGGGCCAAAACCCTTCTTCAGACTGAAGAAGGGTTTCGGCCCGAAACATTGCCTATCTCCTTCGCTCCATAAATGCTGCTGCACCCGCTGAGTTTCTCCAGCATTTTTGAGCACCTCAGAATAACAACCTTATGATAAGCCAGTTCTGAATCCAAGCAACCAATCCACCATGGATCCCATAAATCTTAATCTTTGGGATCATCCTTCGATGAAGCACTTTATCAAATGCCTTGCTAATATCAATGTAGGCGATATCCACAGCCCCACCCTCATGGACTACCTTAGCCACTTCCTCAAAAAAATCAATTAACTTCATAAGACATGACCTGCCATGTACAAAGCCATGCTGATTGTTCCTAATCAACTCATTCTCTTCCAAATGGGAGCAAATTCAATCCTGACGAATCCTCTCCAATAGCTTCCCTCTTACTGATGTGACGAGCATTGGCCTCTAATTTCCTGGATTATCCTAATTCCCTTCTTAAACAATGGAACTGCATTGACTCTCCAGTTATCCAGGACCTTGCCTATGGCTAGAGAAGATAAAAAGATTTTTGTCAAGATCCCTGTAATCTCTTTCCCCTCTCTCAATAACATGGGATAAATCCTGGAGGCCCTGAGGAATTATCCACTTTAATGCTCTTCAAGAGCCGCACCACCACCTACTTGATCTCAAAATCCCCCAGCAGAAAATCAATGTAAAAATATGATGTAAAAATCTTGAATACTGGGCATTATTTTCCTATCCATAATGAATGCACTCATTTAAGTAAACAACCCGCTATTCATTATTTAAATTTATTTCATTGGTTGTAATTGATGGAAAACTTAGTGACGGCGGTTATGGCTTGTGGCCTTCAGTCAACTGCAACTTCATACTGACAGTGACTCATTTTCCAGTGTTTTTTGTTGCCAAATTCCCGTTTATCTCCATTGAATGATGTTAAAATGTTGGCTGCTATAATAGCATCGGTACCAACTGTGACCACTGCTACTACAAATAAAGACGATGCAGCTTTGCACAACTGCACTTGGGTGTTGCCTCTCGCGTGTAATCCCATTCCTTTTGTAGCAAGTGCATCTGCCACAAAGTTGCTTTCACTTTAATTCCCCTGTTCACAAGTTATAGGAGCAGAATTAAGCCGTGCGGACCATCGAGTCTACTCCGCAATGAGTGACCTGGTTGTTTTGGCCAGATCAAGAAGAGTTTCAACCCGTATGTATGTGTTTTTGTGAGATACAGATGGCTGCCCATTGCCGGCACACCCTGACGGCAGGGAAATCTCCACAACCACAATGTGACCTAACTTGGAAGTAGCTGGGAATGCATGACCAATTACATAATGCTTGTGTAACCGCTGTCCACGTTGTTGTTGGCACAGTGAAAGCTTCCAGAAAATTAAACAGAATGCCAAAGCCTTGACGAAACACTAAGGATAAACATAATGGTAGACTGACTGCCACATAAAACTGTGGGCATTTCAGCATGCTTCTGTTGTAACTTTGCTTGGAGTGTAACATCAGCCCTGATAAATAGCCTGTTTTCTGAATAAATTACATTCAGGTCTTCAGTGATAGCTTTCAAGGGGCTATGTCTGTTCTGGAGCTTCTGACACTCTTAGTCTGATTCCCTTCCATAATAATGGAGGAGTCAGGCACTCTGCTGGGAGTCGTAGCTTCTCTAGCCTCAGTGGTACCCAGTGGAAGGAGTGAAGCAGTGTACGCCAAGAGAAATTAGGCCTGCTGGTCTTCTGGAGAGGAAGTCTCCGTACTGCTGAATAGGTTTTCATTGAGGGAATGGATCTTTGAACAAATAATCAGCGGGGAAACAAATTCATCCTGTATCGGCAAAATGGTAGCAATGCACTGGAGTTTCCACAATTTTAACAGAGTACTAGAAACTTTCAGCATTTTGTGGGGAGGGAATCAAAGTTAGTGTTTTGGGTTGATGGTCTTTCGTCAACATTAGGAAATGTTGGTAAGGGGCAGAAAAAGGGAAGAAGTGAACAAAGGGAATATATGTGAAGAGATGGGCCCCAAGGGAAACAGTTAGTATCGGTACCCGTGGAGAGAAAGTGCTGATGTATTGTTAATCTGAGATGGATGAGATTAGAGGAGAGATCCATAAGAGTCTTGCAGGACAGAAACAGGCCCTTAGACCAACATGTCCACCATTGACCAACACTTGGTCCATAGACTGCTATTGGTATTGCTTTGTACATGTACCGAGATACAGTGAAATACTTAGGTTTGCATGCTATCCAGGCATATCATACCATACATGAGTACAGCCAAGCCATACACAAGTACACCAGAAAAATAACCAGAGTATAGAATTATAGCATTATCGTGTTACAGCTGCAGGGAGTGCAGATAACAAAGTGTAAAGGCTGCTATGTGGTAGGTTGGGAGAACACCCTTGGTTTATGAGAGGTTCCTTCATTAACCTGGTAACGGTGGGGAAATAAGCTGTTTCTGAATCTGGTGTATGCGCTTTTAAGCTTTTGTATCTTCTGTCCTATGGGAGAGGGGAGAAGAGGAATGACTGGGGTGTGAATAGTTCTTAATTATGTTGACTGTTTTCTTGAGGTAACTCCATCTTGTAGATTGAGTTGTTTGGTTGGTGGGGGGGGGGGGGGGGGGGAGGCGGCGGGGAGTAAGGCTGTTTTGAGCGATGGACTGGGTTGCATTGACAACTCCCCACAATTTGTTATGGTGTTGGGTCAAGCAATTATCAAAGAAAGACACAAAAAGCTGGAGTAACACAGCGGGACAGGCAGCATCTCTGGAGAGAAGGAATGGGTGACATTTTTGGATCAAGTCCCTTTGTCACATTCCTTCTCTCCAAAGATGCTGCCATTCCCGCTGAGTTATTCCAGCTTTTTGTGTCTATCTTCGGTTTGAATTGAATTGAATTGAATCCTTTATTTGTCATTCAGACCTTTCGGTCTGAACGAAATGCTGTTGCCTGCAGCCATACATGTAATAATAACAAAACACAAAAAACACAAATTAACATCCACCACTGTGAGTTCACCAAACACCTCCTCATTGTGATGGAGGCAAAAGTCTTAGAGTGACTGTCTCTTCCCTCCTCTTCTCCCTCTGCGCCGAGGCGATACCCCACCGGGCGATGGTATCAGTCCCGCGGTTCAAGCTATAATTTAAGCCAGCATCTGCAGTTCCGTCCTACACAATTATCAAATCAAGCTGCAATGCAATTCAAAAGGGTGCTTTCTATGGTGAGTCAATGGAAATTGAAGAGCCATAGGTGATGTACTGAATTTCCTTGGTGAAATTACTTAGCTATAGCTCATCGATTAATCTTTGAGAATGTCTTCCTTCTCAGTCAGTGTGTTCCAGATTTAAACTATAATTCAGGTGAAAAGAATCACTCCTTGGATCCTCTTTAAACTATTTATTTCGGGTGCAGATTCTGCAACCTTTCTTCTACCCCCCAACTCCCACACAGGTCTGCTTGGCCCACTGAGTTCCTCCAACAGTTTGTGGTTTTGCTCCAGATTCCAGCATTTGCAGTCTCATGTCCCCCTTTGAACCTCTTTCCACTCACCTTCGAACTATGGCAGCCAGTCTAAGATATATTTGCAAGGGGAGGGGGGGGGGGGGGGGGGGGGAGTTTATATCTACCTGAACTTTGCATTTCATAATTTTGTAAACCCATGGCTTGTCGACCAGTAGCACTAACGTCTGTAGTGATGAAGTGCTTTGAGAGATTGGTTATGGTGCATATCAACTCCTATCTTAACAAGAACCCCGACCCACTACAGTTTGCCTACCGTCCTAACAGGTCAATGGAGCATGCAATCTCACTGGCTAGCCACTCCGCACTGGACCACTTGCACAATAAAAACACTTATGTCAGGCTATTTATGGACTACAGCTCGGCGTTCAATGCCATCATCCCCTTCAAGCTGGTTAACAAGCTCATGGAACTGGGTCTCTGCGCATCCCTCTGCAATTGGATCCTGAATTGCTAGTCACCAGTATTGGAATTGGTGTAGAGGTTGAATATTGGATGGGGACCAGCCCCTCCCGTGTGATGCTGGGACCCAACGGGTCCCACTTAGTCTAGTGTATATATATATCAATCTATATACTATTAAAACTGTGTGTGTGTGTTTATTTGTGGGTGTTCGATTCTGCCTTTGATTCCTTGGTCCGCCAAAACCACACGCTGAAACTCCGTGATATTTTTCCATTTTGCTAGGGAATTCACTTTTACATTCACTCATGCACTCCTCAAAACATTTGGACATTGTTATGTACACGTTTTTTAATAAAATCCTTCCCCCCACTCACTCATTCTGTCGCCGCCTGCTGGCCAGCCACCATAACTCAGTACTCGGGGTCTGAAGCATTTTGTCGCCTCCTGTTGGCCAGTGACCATAACGGCTGCTGACGCCCGGCTCTGCTCGAAAAACGGCGACTTTTTCCCAACCGGGGTCTGAAGCATGTTCGGGGATCAGACCCAACGGGTCTGCACGGTCTAGTATACTATTAAAACTCTGTATGTGTGTGTTTGTGGGTGTCAGATTTGGCCTTTGATTCCTTGGTCCGCCAAAACCACACTCAAAAACTCCGAGATGTTTTCTATTTCGCTAGCCATTTCACTTTTACATTCACTAATGCACTCCTCATTACATTTAGACATTTTTATGTAGACATTTTTAATAAAATCCTTCCCCCCCCCCCCCCCCCCCCCGCCACTCACTCATTTTTTTGCCTCCTGCTGGCCAGCCACCATAACGGCTGCTGCCGCCCGGCTCTCCTCCAAAAACGGCGACATTTTTCAAATTTCCCAAGCGATTTTCGCTGCTGCCATCCGGCTCTCCTCCACTCCCCCCCCCCCCCCCCCCCCGGCCTGGCTCTGTCACTGCTGACGGAAGACACAGATCAGCTGGTCCCCTGCTGCTTTTCGCCGTCCCCGTGGGCTTGCACTCTGCCAAAATCCCGTGCGTCAACGGACTGTCGGCCCGCAGGCTCATTGAGAGCGTATGCAGCGTCGTAAGCAGCGCCTTGACGGCGTACGCCTAGCGCGTGGCGTTGCACGATTACGTCAGGCCGTCCCCCCTTGCAACCGCGCGTGGCGGGAACAGACCCAACGGGTCTGCATTTGGTCTAGTATATATTATATATATGTGTGTGTGTGTGTGTGTGAGAGAGGGTATATATATATATGTGTGTATAAATGTGTTTGTGTATATATATGTGTGTGTATATATAATGTGTGTGTGTACATATGTGTGTGGATATATATGTGTGTGTGTGTATATGTATATGTGTGTGTGTATATGTGTGTGCATATATATGTGTATGTATATATGTGTGTACTTGTAAGTATTTGTACATATACACTGAACAGTTTTTTCCTCTTGTTTATCATATTGTGTACAATGTACTATGTTTACATATTCTATTGTACTGCAGCAAGGAAGAATATCATTGTTCTATCTGGGACATGTGACAATAAAACACTTTTGACTTAACTCTTGTCCGAGCACCCATCTGCAGATGGGAAACATAGCCTATCCTGACTTTTATCTGAAATATTGCATTGCAGGCACCTTTTTTGTCAATATTACCAATATTTCATATTTTTTACTCTTTCCTCTGCCCTTCATCTTTAATTTAAATATCAAGATACATCAGCTGCAATTAACAAGACTTCATGGACATGCTTCTTTCTGGGCAGATGCTGCCTGAATTGCTGTCAATTTCTAGCATTTTCCGTTTTTTATTTTTTTATTTCAGATTTCCAGCAACTATCTTTTTTAGTTTGCATTGCTGGAGCTTCCAATCTCTGATTTGGTGGATTCCTGAGCTGGGCTTTCCAGTTTTATGTTACATGGGTGGGCTGAGCCCTGACCATCTGCTTGGACAAACGCCTCAGGACACTTGCATTCCTGGCATAACTGCTGCCTTTGCTTTCTTGGGCAATTTTGGAGCCAGCAAGTTTCATATGAATAGGAAATACACTGCAGCGCTGATTTTTCATGCTTTGTATCAGGCAGCTGCATAATTTAGAACAGATTCCAACTTCAAGTAAAGATAGGGAGTATGGATGTAGGTGGACTCTTCAAATTTGGCGGCACTGAATGTACTGTTATGTGCAACCTTTTAATTTATTTTCTCATCATGAGTTTTAAAAACCATTAACGATGGACTATTAAGTAATAACCACACATCTAATGCAACTGGTTTAATACAACATCAATAAATAAGTCAGTCTATAGCAGGTACTGTATGTGTATTAATGCAACAGTGGGCAAAATGTTTCAGGTTATTATGCTAGAGTGGTATTTGATAGGCCAAGAAAGGATAAAGAGAATATGGTTAAAATTCTGGAAGCACGTGATCAAATGAATCAAAGGACCCACACTGATGCTGTGAATTTTATTTTTGTCCTTTCATGTGCAACTTAATGTAATATGATTTTTACGCGGGTGAAAGAAATGAGATTATGTTGGCTGCCGACAGGTCTTGTTTTGGAAAGTGAAAAAGCCAGCAAAACAATTTTGAATATTACTTTGTTGAGTTGGTGTTAATCCCATTTTACGAATGCAGAATCAGTTCTGAATGAGGACAGTTGTAAAGTTGATGTTACTGTGAAAACGGCAGCGATTTCTGTCTAGCTATTGTGAAGAAGATTCACTTGCTGTGCTGCACAATTAGTCAACCCAGTCACATTACTGGCAGCAGTTCCGATTTTGGATGCCTTTTTCTAAAATAAAAACTTGATTTTTGAATCATGTAAGTTGCAAGCAAATCTGTATTACTACAAGTAAAAAGAAAACTTATCAATAAGGCAACTTTGGAAGGGCCTTGTCAGCATAAAAATTACACCTAACAGTCAATAAGGAGTTTTTGGAGATGGCAAATGTGATTGATTGATGGTCAGGCAATGGATGTTGTCTGCATCGATTTTTGTGAGGCATTTGCAAGGTCCCTCATGCTAGGCTGCTTGAGAAGATTAAGATGCATTGGGATACACAATGACGGTATCAGAGCTGAGATATTCATAGAAAACAAATGGTGGTGGTGGAAGAGAGTTATTCAGGCTGGAGGTCTGTGACCAGTGGTGTCCAGCAGGGATTAGGGCTGAGACCTCTGTTTTGTGATATATATCGATAACGGATGTAAATGCAGATGGGTGATATGGTAAGTATGCAGACAATACTAATATTGGAGATGCTGGTTTACATAAAATAAACTGAAATTGCTCGGGTAACTCAGTGGGTTCGGCAGCATCTCTGGAGAAAATGGCTAGGTGAAGCTTTGGGTCAGATTCCTTCTTCAGACTGATTGTTTGTGTGTGTGTGTGCGGGGGGGGGAAGAAAATTGGAAGAAAGTTGGAAGGGAGGAGGGGCAGGACTATGCCCAGGTAATAGGTTCATACAGGTGAGAGGGACGGAGCTGTTTGATAGGCAGCTGTTGGATAAAGCCCAGAGAGGAAAAGGCAGTAAGTGTGAGGCAAAAGGATTGAAGAGTTGTAGTTTGTGAAGCTAGGGAAAAGGATGTTGGGGGAAGGGGTGGGGGGAAATAGGTACAGGTCCAGGTGGGGCACAGGGAGGTAGGGGTGGTTTGGGGGAAGAAAGGAGAGGGGAGAGTATTTGGAGTTACCTAAAATTGGAGAATTCAATGTTCATAGTATAGTAGTATAGTATATCTTTATTGTCATTTTCCTGAGTACTCACATACCCAGAGGAAACAAAAAAACGTTGCTCAACCAGTGTCCATTCAGTGTGCAGTAAAAAATAAATAGAAATAAAAAAACATATATCATGAACAAATTAAACACTCTACTCTCTACTAAACATCAACAGGCGTTCCGATCGGCAGCGGCACGACAGTGGCTCTGCTGCAGTGTGTCCAGGTTGGTGGTTGGTGCGCGATACTTTGGCAGGGGGCAAAGTCCGTTTATCAGTCTTATAGCCTGCGGGAAGAAGCTGAGGAGCATCCTGCTGGTTTTGCAGCTAATGCTCCTGTACCTCTTCCCAGATGGCAGGATGGAGAATATGTGATGCGATGGGTGGTAGGGGGTTTTTGATGATGGAGATGGATCTGCTGATACATCTCTTCCTGTATATGTCCAGCAGGAAAGGGAGTGGAGCACCAATAATCCTGCTGGCGGTCTTCACAATCCTGTCTAGTTGGTGCCGTTTGTACGCGTTGCAGCTCCCGAACCAGGAAGTGATGCCGTAGGTTAATGTGCTATACCGTCAGGTTCTAAGCTACCCAAGTGGAATATGAGATGTTGTTTCTCCAGTTTGTGTGTGGCCTCACTCTGGCAATGTAGGAGACCCATGACAGAAAGGTCAGCGTGGAAATGGGAGAATGAGAATGGTTATGCGTAATTGGGGGGGGGCGCTGCGAGTCGGCTTCCTTGCCAGCAGCATGTTTGTTATTTCGACTTTTTTATAGTGTGTCCAAATGTTTGTTTTAGTGTCTCTCGGTATGTCTTGTGTGGGGGGGGGGGGGGGAATGGGGAAATGGGGAAACCGTTCTTTTCAGTCAAATCCTCGGCAGAGAGGCAATTTTTTTCATGTCGCTTCTCCGCCTCTCTCGCGGCCTAACAACTTGGATTGGAGTGGCCTTTCCCAGAATCGGGCCCATGGGTTTTCAGCAGCTGGAGCAGCGTGCACTTTACCATCGCGGAGCGGGGCGGGCCCTTGCTGGGGGTCGCCAGAAAGGAGTGCTCCGATCGCTCTGGCCTGGTGACTTTGGCATCATGGCGCTGCCAGTCTGCGGAGCTTCTAGCCGACGGCGTGGCGTGGACTTACCATCCGGAGTCTGGGGTCCCTTGCCAGGGATCGCTGGAGAAGACTCCGACCGCTGGTGTGCGGCCTATAACATCCTGAAGCCGCGGTCTCCGGTAGGAAAGTCGCCGATTCGGGCGCACCAAGCCGCAGAGTGTGTTAGACCGTCCTGACGTCAGAGTTTTGATCATCCCGACGAGAGGGCCTGTACATCCGGCCGTCCGTAGCGGCGACCACGGATGAATGGGGGAAGAGGACTGGCTGAACTTTGTTGCCTTCAACCACAGTGGTGATGCTGTGGTGGATGTTTGTGTTGAATTCTATTGTGTATTGTGTGTTTTAAGTGCATCGCTGCATGGCAAATTTATTTCACTGTGCCTCCGTTGGTGCATGTGACGAATAAATTTGACTTTTGACTTTGACTTTAATAATATCCTATTGGTGGAATTGTTGGGCCGTGAAAATGTTTGTCAAAAGAAGCAGCAGGATAAAGATCAGTTGGAGATTGTGAGAGAGAAATGGTAGATGGGGTTTAATTGGGGTACATGAGATGCTGCACAATTGGAAGTCAAATGCAAAGGAGAAGCATACAATTAATGGCAGAACCTTAAGCAGCATTGATGTAAAGAGGGATCTTGGGGTTGAACTCCTAGAAAGTAGAAACATAAGAGTGATAAAATGCCTGTTTTTCAGGGTATTGAGTACCAGTCAGGAAACCATGTTGCAGCTTTATAAAACTTTAATCTGGCCACATTTAGAGTATTGCGGACCGTTCCGGTCACTCCATTACAGGAAGGATGTGGAGGCTTTGGAGAGAGTGCGGAAGAGGCTTGTTAAAATGATGCCTGGATTAGAGGGTATTAGCTAGAAGAGGAGATTGGACAAACTTGGATTGCTTTCTCTGGAGTGTCAGAAGTTGAGGGGAGACCTGATAGTAGATTATAAAATCATGAGACCTATAGATAGTCAGAACCCTTATTTTTGGCAGGAACTGTAAAATACTAAAGGGCATAAATGTAAGATGAGAGTAGGAAAGTTTAAAGATGATGCAGGAGGCTAAAAAATAGTTTTATTTTACAGAGATTAATCAATGCCTGGAACACACTGCCTGGGGTCGGTGAAAATATTTTTTTAGATAGATGCATGAAAATGCTGGGAATGGAGGTTTATGGATCATATGCAGGCAGAAGGGGTTAGTTTCAGTTGCCATCTCGTTTGACATAGTGGGCCGAAGGGCCTGTATGTACTGTAAGGACTTGTTGTTATGTTCTTGGTTCTTAATTCTCTTAAATTGGAGCACTAAACATACAACCCATTTCATTTGTTTATTCCCAAAACAACTGTCTCCCATGGACAACATCAATGTTGTGATACAGGCATCCGATCACACTCTGTGTTTCAATGCCATCTGTTAGTCCAGAAGGATGAAAATAAATCTGTAGCATGTTCACATGACCGTTCTGGGTTTCATTTTTACTGGATGATTCATTAGTCTAATCTCAAATCTATAAACAAGAGCTAGCTAGCAGTCTGAAGAAGGGTTTCGGCCCGAAACGTCGCCTATTTCCTTCGCTCCATAGATGCTGCTGCACCCGCTGAGTTTCCCCAGCAATTTTGTGTACCTTAGCTGTTCTGTCTGCCTGACACTTTGCATGTATTTTATTCAAACATTGTTATTAATTGTTTGCCTCCTTCTGTTGTGGCTTGGGGGAATTTAGGGTGATTTAGTGTCAAAATGCCGTCAGGGAAACTGAAGCCCATGAATGCTTGAGCACCAGTCACTAGATGCTGATCTGAGCACTTACAATCACTTGATGCAAAGGTCATTTCTTGCTCTCCATTTCTGCTTCATCTCCAGAGTGGCGACTCCTTCACGGAATCTACTGGCTTCACAGCTTTCACATATTTATCAGAATCACTAAACTCTGTTATCTTTGAACCTCCCTTTATCTGGAAATACATGCTCGGTTATTTGTGTGAACTATGCCACATTGATGCACAAGTGGGTTCTGTTCTAATGTTCATTCCATTGACCGAATAGTTTCTCTCTTTAGGCAAAACAGGCCATTTGGTCCAACTCGTCCATGTCATCCAAGGTGCCCCATCTAAGCTAGTCCCATTTACCTTCATTTGGCCCATATCCTGTTAAACTCCTATCCATATTTTTGCACCTCTATAATATCACCCCTCAGTCTCCTGTGCAGAATGAGGTCCTAGCGTACACACGCTCTCGCTGTAGCTCAAGTTCATGAGTCCTGGCAACATCCTGGTACGGCTTCTCTGCACCCTTTCAAGGTTAATAGCGGCTCTCCTGTCGCACAGCGACCTACACTAAACACAATGCTCAGAGAGCGGCCTCACCAACATCTTGTACAATTGTAACATAATGTCCCAACTTCTATACTCAATTCCCTGATGGATGAATGCAAATGAGCCAAAAGCCACCTTCATCACTCTATCTACCTGCGATGCCACTTTCAGGGAACGATGACCTTGTGCTCCTACATCCCTCTGCACGACAACACTCCCCAGGACCCTACCCTTCACTGTGACTGTCAATCCGTGTTCTTTTCCACCACCCATGCAGTTATTATAATTTATAACTTTCCACGTGTCCTACACTTACTTCAACATGGAATCCAGTGCTCCAGGTTATGAAAAGATGCATGCTTTCACCTTTTTTACATATGAACATGTATGAATTAGGAGCAGGAGTTTGGCACCCATTTAATAACATTGTGGCTCATCTCACTGGAATCTCAATTCCACATTCCCATCAAACTACTGTAAGCTTTCATTCCTTTATCAAAAATATACCTACTTATTCCATAAACACCTCTGCTTCCACTGCCATTTGGGAAACAGATTCCCAAAGATGCATAACGTTCTGCGAGGAACCATTTTTGCTTCATTTCTGTTCTAAATGGTATAGCCTCTTGCTTTTGAACAGTGATCTAGTTGTAGCATTCTCTCCACACCCTCCCCATCAGAACCCCTTGTGATCTTATGTTTCAATAGAACATAGAATAGTATAGCACAAAAGCAGGCCCTTCGGCCACAATGTCTGTGCTGAACCTAATGCCAAGACCAACTCTTAGCTGCATCCATATAATCCATATCCCTCCATTCATTGTATATCCATATGCCATCCAAAAGTCTCTTAAATTCCACTATCTCATCTACCTCAACCACCACTCCTGAAACTGTGATCCAGGCATTTATCCACCCTCTGTGTAGAAAATAAAACTTGACCCATAGATCTCCTTTATAATTTGCCCCTCTTACCTTAAAGCAATGCCTTCTAGTATTTGATTTTTTCATCGAGGGGAAAAATGTTCTGACTGCCTATCCTATCAATGCCTCTCATAATTTTATACACTTCCGAGGTCCGCAAACTCCAGTATTTCAGAGAAAACAATCCAAGTCTGTCCAACTGCTTCCTGTGGCTAATACCCTCGAATGTCGGCATTGTTTAGGTAAATCACCACTCCATCCTTTCCAAAGCCTTCACATCCTTCCTTTAATGGGATGACCAGAACTGCACGTAAAACTCTAATCATGGCTTCCTGATTCTTATACTCAATACCCTGGCCAATGAACCATATGCCATCTTTATCTACTTGTGTTGCCACTTTCAGGGAAGTTATGGACTTGGACCCCAAGATCCCTCGGTACATCCCTTACACCTCTTTCCCTTTCACCTTTATTATAAACTAAAGACAGACTTGTCTTACCTTCGCACAAAAGACAATCCACCACATCCAGGTATCTCTCAGGTAAGCCTTCCGTGGTTTACACCCACAATTACATCCTTTATAAAACAAGGAGGTCAATATATTGTGCAGAACATCGGATGTAAAATATCAGTGAAAGCACTGGGAATACATTGCAGGCCAATCAGCGTGTGTGGAAAGAAAAACACACACTTCAGAATAGGACCCCAGGAAGAACTCCCCCCTAGAAACTGACCATCAGCTGGTTGATTGTCTACAATATAAATTCCCACAGATTTGCTTTGAAAGTTGAACCTCCTCAATGAACATGCAATAAAGAGCTTACCATGTTTGCGGAGGCATCTGGCTTTCACAAATGTTCAAAAATCTTTGTGATCTCTTAAAAAAAAAAATATATATTATTTTTTACATTATTAACAATGTTTTAAAACGTTGAAGCACCAGAAAAGCAATTCAGTAAGTCCAAGCTGATTAACATAATGTAAATCACATGCGTGCCCTTTTCCCTCACAGCAGTTGTTCTTCATTGAAATGAATGGCCCACCATTTCACTGCCAAATGCAATTTGGCTCAAGCTCAGCAGACACACTTCCCCACATTAAGTGCTGGGAAATTGTATGAAATGGAACTCTCCTGTTGGTCTTTGAGGAGTCCAATCTCAGAACACTCTTGAGAAATTCTTGACTATCTGCCATGTGAAGGTTTGTGACTTCAATTGTGGAGGTAGATGGTCGCAGCTCACTGCAATGGAAGTCGTGAATCATAATTTATTATTCTTCTTGCGTATGGCGTGCACAGCCTAAAGTTGTAGGATAACTTGTTCTATTTGATCTTATTTGATTGTGCACGCCAGGTTGATTGCATGCGTTGAAACAGGGCGGACCACGTGAAGGTTGCAATCTTCCACCCCATCATAATTTATGTGCACAAGACCTAACAAGAGCATTTCCAGTCTGAAGGGAGGGTTTGCAACACCTGTCTTGATAAGTTCTGCAAAAGCTGCAGTAGTCCTTGAAAAAATGACAATGCAAATTTTAAAACCACTCTGAAAAATGTCCTATAATTAAGGTTGATATTTCAAGATAACCTGGCTTCTTTGAGTGCAATATTTGCATCCTTTTAGATGCAAATGAAACTCTCACCTTGATACCCTGAATTATACCTTCATCAGCTCAGGAAAAGGTTGTTATGTTATGCGCTGTTGAGCTTTTTAAAATGGATTCCTAGGTTGTCAGCCTTTTTGTTGTGTTCTGTCAGTATTGTGGTAAACGTGCTTGATTATGTTCTCCTGCAGAGTTGTTTTGTCTTTTGCCACTGTCTTCATGGCATTAAGAAATGTTCATTTGTCAGGAATCTGGTATTGGTACTGATTTATTATTGATATATTATAACTGATCCTAAACCATACCAATACGAGATGCCTGCCAATGTTACTCTATGAGCGAAACAGAGCCTACCTTTCTTTCTGCAAGAAATTATTATTTCTATGTGCAGCAGCCTGAGATTATGTCTGTATCTCACGTGCCTATATTCCTGATACATTAGGTCACACTAATGTGAGCTCGTATAGTTTAAGGATGGATGACATCTTCCGTCTAAACATTAATTGAGTTTCTGCATTCTACACTAGCCAAAAACAAAATGTTTCGTCATTGCTAGTACTGTCCAGGATAGGTATGATGAATATGGCATTTTTGATTTTTGATCTGAATCTGAGAAAGTTGTTATTTTATAACATAGAGAAGAGAGATTTGCTGAGATCATATGATGGTACTTTTCTGGCCACTAGCATCCTTTTGAGTTCTTATGGTTATTTTGCTGAAAAGTCTTAAGGAGGGACATAAAAGTTGTTCTGCTAACAATATAAAACTGTTTAGAAGTCTAGCTTTAGCTCCCACTTATTAATGTGGATGAAAATAAATCTAATTCTACATTTTTACTGTATATTTGTGGAACCACTGAATTTCAAATGCTGTGGCTCTTAATTCTGAAAATGAAATGGTTGACTTTTTCTTGAGTCTTGTATTTGGTGTGTATTTTGGATATTTTTGGCACAACTCAGATTCAGCTTAGTTTGTTGTCATACACCAGGGTGCAAACTAACGGTTTAATAGCAGGAGAGAGCAGCACAGCAATAGTATCATCTGGTAGTCATAATCACATGGCAGGGAAATGGGCCCTTGGGCCCAATTTGTCCACGCCGACCAAAATGCCCCATCTAAGTTACATCCATTTACCCACATTCGCCCCATATCCCTCTAAACCTTTCCTTCCCATGTACTTGACCGAATGCCTTTTAAATGTTGTTGAACCTGTCTCAACCACTTCATCAGGCAGCTCATTCCATATACTCACCACCCTCTGCTTGAAAAAGTTGCCCCTCGGGTTCCTATTAAATCGTTCCCCTCTCACCTAACCCTGAAAGAGGTTGCATAATTTATTTCCTAGAGTAGTCCAATTTAACTTTAATCAGGGGGACTGAAAAAATATACTCGAGGGGGCAGTTGTGAGCGGTTAATCAGGTTTATTTCAAGGCAGATGAGCATAGCAGCAAACTGATTTTAATCAAGCATTGTGTCATTGGCCATAATTGAAAGCAGACTGCTAAGCATTGGCATGTTAGATTTATAGTCATACAGCAAGGAAACAGGCCTTTTGGCCCAACTTGCCCATATCCCTCAAAACCTTTCCTATCCATGTACCTGTCCAAAAATCTTTTAAATGTTATATAAATATAACATATAACATATAACATATAACAATTACAGCACGGAAACAGGCCATCTCGACCCCTCTAGTCCGTGCCGAACACATAATCTCCCCTAGTCCCATATACCTGCGCTCAGACCATAACCCTCCATTCCTTTCCCATCCATATAACTATCCAATTTATTTTTAAATGATAAAAACGAACCTGCCTCCACCACCTTCACTGGAAGCTCATTCCACACAGCTACCACTCTCTGAGTAAAGAAGTTCCCCCTCATGTTACCCCTAAACTTCAGTCCCTTAATTCGCAAGTCATGTCCCCTTGTTTGAATCTTCCCTACTCTCAGTGGGAAAAGCTTTTCCACGTCAACTCTGTCTATCCCTCTCATCATTTTAAAAACCTCTATCAAGTCCCCCCTTAACCTTCTGCGCTCCAAAGAATAAAGCCCTAACTTGTTCAACCTTTCTCTGTAACTTAGTTGCTGAAACCCAGGCAACATTCTTGTAAATCTCCTCTGTACTCTCTCTATTTTGTTGACATCCTTCCTATAATTAGGCGACCAAAATTGTACACCATACTCCAGAATTGGCCTCACCAATGCCTTGTACAATTTTAACATTACATCCCAACTTCTATACTCAATGCTCTGATTTATAAAGGCCAGCACACCAAAAGCTTTCTTTACCACCCTATCTACATGAGATTCCACTTTCAGGGAACTGTGCACAGTTATTCCCAGATCCCTCTGTTCACCTACATTCTTCAATTCCCTACCATTTACCATGTACGTCCTATTTTGATTTGTCCTGCCAAGATGTAGCACCTCACACTTATCAGCATTAAACTCCATCTGCCATCTCTCAGCCCACTCTTCCAACTGGCATAAATCTCTCTGTAGACTTTGAAACTCTACTTCATTACCCGCAACCCCACCTATCTTAGTATCATCTGCATACTTACTAATCCAATTTACCACACCATCGTCCAGATCATTGATGTACATGACAAACAACAGTGGACCCAACACAGATCCCTGTGGCACCCCACTCGTCACTGGCCTCCAACCTGACAAACAACCATCCACCATTACTCTCTGGCATCTCCCATTCAGCCACTGTTGAATCCATCTTGCTACTCCACCATTAATACCCAACCATTGAACCTTCTTAACCAACCTTCCATGAGGAACCTTGTCAAAGGCCTTACTGAAGTCCATATACACAACATCCACTGCTTTACCCTCATCAATTTCCCGAGTAACATCTTCAAAAAATTCAAGAAGATTAGTTGAACATGACCTTCCAGGCACAAATCCATGTTGACTGTTCCTAATCAGACCCTGTTTATCCAGATGCTTATATATATTATCTCTAAGTATTCTTTCCATTAATTTGCCCACCACTGACGTCAAACTAACAGGTCTATAATTGCTAGGTTTACTCTTAGACCCCTTTTTAAACAATGGAACAACATGCGCAGTACGCCAATCCTCCGGCACTATTCCCGTTTCTAATGACATTTGAAATATTTCTGCCATAGCCCCTGCTATCTCTACACTAACTTCCCTCAATGTCCTAGGGAATATCCTGTCCGGACCTGGAGACTTATCCACTTTTATATTTCTCAAAAGTGTCAGTACTTCCTCTTCTTTGATCCTCTTAGTTTCCATAGCTACTCTACTTGTTTCCCTTACCTCACATAATTCAATATCCTTCTCCTTGGTGAATACCGAAGAAAAGAAACTGTTCAATATCTCCCCCATCTCTTTTGGCTCTGCAGATAGTTGGCCACTCTGACTCTCTAATGGACCAATTTTATCCCTCGTTATCCTTTTGCTATTAATATAGCGGTAGAAACCCTTCGGATTTACTTTTACCTTACTTGCCAAAGCAACCTCATATCTTCTTTTAGCTTTTCTAATTTCTTTCTTAAGATTCTTTTTACATTCTTTATACTCCTCAAGCACCTCATTTACTCCATGCTGCCTATAACTCTTGTAGATCTCCCTCTTTTTCCGAACCAAGTGTCCAATTTCCCTTGAAAACCATGGCTCTTTACAATTTTTATGATTTCCTTTCAACCGAACAGGGACATAAAGATTCTGTACTCTTAAAATTTCACCTTTAAATGTACTCCATTTCTCTTCCACATCTTTCCCATAAAACAAACTGTCCCAATTTACTCCTTTTAAATCCTTTCGCATCTCCTCAAAGTTAGCCTTTCTCCAATCAAAAATCTCAACCCTAGGTCCAGTTTTGTCCCTCTCCATAATTATATTGAAACTAATGGTATTGTGATCACTGGACCCGAACTGTTCCCCAACGCATACCTCTGCCACCTGACCCATCTCATTTCCTAACAGGAGGTCCAGTACCGCCCCTTCTCTAGTAGGTACTTCTATGTATTGTTGCAAAAAACTATCCTGCACACATTTTACAAACTCCAACCCATCCAGCCCATTTACAGAATGTGTTTCCCAGTCTATGTGTGGAAAATTGAAATCTCCCACAATCACTACCTTGTGCTTACTACTAATATCTGCAATCTCCTTACATATTTGCTCTTTCCAATTCTCGCTCCCCATTTGGCGGTCTATAATACACCCCTATAAGTGTTGCTACCCCTTTCCCATTTCTCAGTTCCACCCAAATAGCCTCCCTAGACGAGCCCTCTAATCTATCCTGCCAAAGCACTGCTGTAATATCTTCCCTGATAAGCAATGCAACACCTCCACCTCTTGCCCCTCCAATTCTATCACACCTGAAGCAACGAAATCCTGGAATATTTAGTTTCCAATCACAGCCCTCCTGCAACCATGTTTCACTGATCGCCACAACATCATACTTCCAGGTGTCAATCCAGGCTCTAAGTTCATCCACTTTTCTTACAATGCTCCTAGCATTAAAATATACACATTTAAGAAACCCACCCTCTCTTATTCTCTGATTATTTTCTTTTTCTTCTCTCTCCCCTACATTTTGGGTCAGAGTGCTACCATTCTCTGCCCCCTGCTTCACGCACTGACTGCTAGCTTTCCCAATTTGAGTCCCTCCCCCCAACCATACTAGTTTAAAGTCTCCCCAGTAGCCTTTGCAAATCTCCCCGCCAGGATATTGGTCCCCCTTGAGTTCAAGTGCAACCCGTCCTTTCTGTACAGGTCGCACCTTCCCCAAAAGAGGTCCCAATGATCCAGAAACTTGAATCCATACCCACTGCACCAGTCTCTCATCCACGCATTTATCCTCCACCTCGCTCCATTCCTACTCTCACTGTCGCGTGGCACAGGCAGTAATCCTGAGATTGTTACCTTTCCAGTCCTTCTCCTTAACTCTCTACCTAACTCCCTAAATTCTTCTTTCAGGACCTCTTCTCTTTTTTTACCTATGTCGTTGGTACCTATATGCACCACAACCTCAGGCTCCTCTCCCTCCTATTTCAGGTTTTCTTGGACACGTTCAGACACATCCCTGACCCTGGCACCAGGGAGGCAAACTACCATCCGGGACTCCTGTCTGCGTCCACAGAATCGCCTATCCGACCCCCTGACTATAGAGTCCCCTATTACAATTGCCCTCCTCTTCTTTTCCTTACCCTTCTGAGCAACAGGACCGGTCTTTGTGCCAGAGGCCCGGCCGCTGTCGCTGCCCCCAGGTAGGCTGTCTCCCCCACCCTTACTCAAACATGAGTACTTATTTTCAAGGTGTACAGCCACCGGGGTACTCACCAGTCCCTGCCTCTGCCCATTGCCCTTCCTAACTGTGACCCAGTTTTCTGTCTCCCGTGGTCTTGGAGTGACCACCTCCCTGTAACTCCTCTCTATGACCTCCTCGCTCTCCCTGAGCAGACAGAGGTCATCGAGTTGCTGCTCCAGGTTCCTAACGCGGTCCCTTAGGAGCCCCATCTCGACGCACCTGGCGCAGATGTGGACGTCTGGAGAGCACTCAGACTCCATGACCTCCCACATCTGACATCCAGAACAGTAAACTGCCCTGGCCCTCATTCTCCCCCTTATCCTGGATACAATAAAGCCTTACAATTACAATACAAATACAATACAAGCCAATCAGCTGCTTCCTCTGATCCTATTCCACCAATCAGAGGCTTCCACCAGAATCCTTCTCTGGAAGTGAGATGGAACGTTACAGATTTGGGTACACTTACAGCTGCAGGTAAGTCCTCCTCTCACCAACGGCTCCCCGGGCCTCTGTAGAAGCAAACCCCGCGCTGTATTTATACTTACAGCTGCAGGTAAGTCCTCCTCTCACCAACGGCTCCCCGGGCCTCTGTAGAAGCAAACCCCGCGCTGTATTTATACTTACAGCTGCAGGTAAGTCCTCCTCTCACCAACGGCTCCCCAGGCCTCTGTAGAAGCAAACCCCGCGCTGTATTTATACTTACAGCTGCAGGTAAGTCCTCCTCTCACCAACGGCTCCCCGGGCCTCTGTAGAAGCAAACCCCGCGCTGTATTTATACTTACAGCTGCAGGTAAGTCCTCCTCTCACCAACGGCTCCCCGGGCCTCTGTAGAAGCAAACCCCGCGCTGTATTTATACTTACAGCTGCAGGTAAGTCCTCCTCTCACCAACGGCTCCCCGGGCCTCTGTAGAAGCAAACCCCGCGCTGTATTTATACTTACAGCTGCAGGTAAGTCCTCCTCTCACCAACGGCTCCCCGGGCCTCTGTAGAAGCAAACCCCGCGCTGTATTTATACTTACAGCTGCAGGTAAGTCCTCCTCTCACCAACGGCTCCCCGGGCCTCTGTAGAAGCAAACCCCGCGCTGTATTTATACTTACAGCTGCAGGTAAGTCCTCCTCTCACCAACGGCTCCCCGGGCCTCTGTAGAAGCAAACCCCGCGCTGTATTTATACTTACAGCTGCAGGTAAGTCCTCCTCTCACCAACGGCTCCCCGGGCCTCTGTAGAAGCAAACCCCGCGCTGTATTTATACTTACAGCTGCAGGTAAGTCCTCCTCTCACCAACGGCTCCCCGGGCCTCTGTAGAAGCAAACCCCGCGCTGTATTTATACTTACAGCTGCAGGTAAGTCCTCCTCTCACCAACGGCTCCCCGGGCCTCTGTAGAAGCAAACCCCGCGCTGTATTTATACTTACAGCTGCAGGTAAGTCCTCCTCTCACCAACGGCTCCCCGGGCCTCTGTAGAAGCAAACCTCGCGCTGTATTTATACTTACAGCTGCAGGTAAGTCCTCCTCTCACCAACGGCTCCCCGGGCCTCTGTAGAAGCAAACCCCGCGCTGTATTTATACTTACAGCTGCAGGTAAGTCCTCCTCTCACCAACGGCTCCCCGGGCCTCTAGAAGCAAACCCCGCGCTGTATTTATACTTACAGCTGCAGGTAAGTCCTCCTCTCACCAACGGCTCCCCGGGCCTCTGTAGAAGCAAACCCCGCGCTGTATTTATACTTACAGCTGCAGGTAAGCCCTCCTCTCACCAACGGCTCCCCGGGCCTCTGTAGAAGCAAACCCCGCGCTGTATTTATACTTACAGCTGCAGGTAAGTCCTCCTCTCACCAACGGCTCCCCGGGCCTCTGTAGAAGCAAACCCCGCGCTGTATTTATACTTACAGCTGCAGGTAAGTCCTCCTCTCACCAACGGCTCCCCGGGCCTCTCAGGCCATCTGTTGTTCTCGTACCTGCCTCAACTACCTCCTCCGGTAGCTCGTTCCATATACCCACCAGCCATAAGAATGTACCCACAATTTAGTGGCCTGTACGTGCCAAAATCATTCCGAACTATATTCTTGTGCGCGTGGCCTGTTTATGTCCCCAACTTTGCTTCCAAGACTTATCTAATTCAGGTTGCCTCTTTATTATCAGTCTGAAGGGTTTCGGCCCTAAACGTTGCCTATTTCCTTCGCTTGATAGATGCTGCTGCACCCGCTGAGTTTCTCCAGTATTTTTGTCTACCTTGCCTCTTTATTAGTTGCGCTTTGGAGAAGGGACCAAAGCAATGGATGTAAGATACTGATTATCATTAGGGCAAACAGTTTACTTTAATGTTTTAAGCAACCGTTTCTTCTAGATAAATAAAACATAAACATTTATGCTTGTCAGTTCTGGAGTAATATGATATAAAAATACTCTATGTCAGAAATCTAAAGTAAACATGATCGGGATTTCTGACAAAATCAAGCAATTGCAGCGAAAGACAGCGCCTGGATTTTCAGTGATGGCTTGGCACATCAGTAGAACGACCTGTAGAAGAACATCTTATGTTGGGTTTCCAGCAATGCTTCCACTGTGCTTTTTTAGCACTTGGTGAGAAAGTAAACACAAGCCCTAAAAGCTAACACTAGTCCTAAAAGCTAATACATCCATATAATTATTGTCATCGCCTATTCAGGATGTTACCCTCAATTAAAGCAGTGATCTCATCTACCAGTATTTTTGATATACGGAGCCATTGGATTTGTCCTGGAGTAACCAGATTTCTGCATTAAAATATGGTATGCTTTGTGCTGATGAGATAATTGGGAACATATGGAAGATATTTAAGAGGCCTAATAATGGCAAACATGGAGAATATCTAGTACAGACGACATAGAGAAGTAGGCTAAAGGTTGTGTATTCTACAAAAAGAAAACGAGCAGTTGATATTTACTGAATTTAGTGTATCCGGGCCAGCAAGCTTCTGATTTCAAAGACTTGGTGCCATGGACAACTGGTGGTCACGATTTGGCACCAGGGACAACCGGCGGCCCGCTGAGAACAAGGACGGACCCGGTCACCGGGTAAGAACAAAGACCCGGCAGGCCTGGTTCGCACCCTGCGAAGAAGGGGCTGCCGGGCTGCTGCCGACAGGGGCAGCTCAGAAGTCCCGAAGACCGAGAGTCGAGGAGGGAGCCGCTGGCGATGACAGATGTGTGGAGTGTGACAGTAGGAGAGGGACAAGGGTAATGCCTCCGGCACTTTCAAGGTCGGTTGCAGAAGGTGCCCCCAGGACACTGAAGGCAGTCGGGCGAGGAGAGGGCCTGGGGCTTACCTGGATCGGGGGCTCTCCAGTACTTCCAGCATTTGGACATTTTCTTTGTAAACTGAGCCAAAATATGGTGACTGTGCATTTGTGGGTTGTGCAAAAGAATTTCACTGTGCTGTGCATACATGACAATAAAGACCCATTGAACCATTTATGCCAACATTTAGGTAGTGGAAATGGTGCCTTGCCAATCTCCAGCCATCGTTTCTGCCTGATGTGAGGTTCCTTGTCTCAAAATCCATCAGTCATGCAACAATTTATTTCCGAGCTGCCAACAAAAAACATCTTACAGTCAAGAATTTCTGCATCTTGTAGCTTCCTGAAAGACACTGAGCTCAGTGCTATGCCAGATCAGAATGAATATAAAAGCCTCAATGAAAATCTGCTTTTACAACCATTGGAATATAAGAGGAGAGGTTTATATTGAAAAAAAATGCATGTTGATTTCCTGTTCATCCTGTGTTTTCTATTTTCATCATTTACAACTTTGTTTCTGTGTGATCCAAATCGATGTGTTAAAGGGGGGGGATAAAGGACCCAGGTGGGCTTGGGTGGGTGATGAGTAGGTGGAGGAGAGGCAAGGAACTGGGTCATTGGGGGCAGATGGGGAAATGGAAAGAAAGGTATGCGTGGGAAAGTCTGGATAGTTAAGGAGATGGAAAAACCTGAATTTAATATTCATACCATTGGGTTGTAAGCTACCCAAGTGGAACATGATGTGCTGTCCCAGTTTGCATTTGGACCTAGAAATAGAGGAAGCCAAGGACAGATAATTGGCAAGAAATTGGGAAGGAGAATTGAAGCTCCAACTGGCCCTGGGGGACCAAGCACGTTTGATGTAGTGGTCACTGAGACCACACTTCATCTGGCTGATGTAAAGGAGGCCACATTGGGAACACCGCATACAATAGACCAGAGATCCGACACAGTACTTTTACTGAAGAGCAATCCATTTACCAGAATTTTTTTTTTTTTTTTTTTAATGTTCTTTTCTGGCAAGCCATGAAACTTTTGTTATTTTTAGCATATAATGAGATACATTTTTTAATCTCAAAGGCACTGCACAATTCCCAGGAGCTGTTCAGTGGCAGTTTGTGAAAAAGCAAACATTTACTTTGTCTAATCTGGCACGATATTTACCCTTTCTCCCTTTATAAAATCTGCATTTGTATAATGTCTCGCATTTTAGGCTTATTAGTCATATAGCATGGAAACAGGCACTTCAGTCGAACTCATCTATACCAACATATTGATTGTCTGAAGAAGGGTCTCAATCCGAAACGTCACCCATTCTTTCTCTCCAGAGATGCTGCTGCCTGTCTTGTTGAGTTACTCCAGCTTTTTGTGTCTATCTTATTGATAGCAACACTCCACATGTTAGCATTGGTAATTTATTTTCCACTTTTTTTTTTAATGGAAAAACAACATCACTGACTCAGTAATTAACATCAGCAAGCTCCTAGCACACAACGGATGTCATCCTCAGCCCTGAGGGACTGCCAAAAACTTTGTTTAAACACAAGGTTGTGATTTGTTTATCCTTGATATGTGTCTGAGCATAAGGAAGCTTCCTCTCTATTTTCATTCGAGAAATTGTTTTTAACAAAGCAGTTGGTTTAAATAAAAAATTGTGATAAGTTGGTTACGTGCAGCATCTTTTGGTTTTCTTTCCAAATTCTGATACATTATTGTACCTACTGAATGATGTAAAAGCTGAAGCACATTGCAGTTTTGGGCTTTCAGGGCTGTGCCTCTGATAGTCTGCTGACCTGGAGAGGGGGAGTAAACAGCAGAATCGTTATGGAATGTAATGCATGGAGGAATGCAAAGGGTTTCTGCTGCTCCTGTGGATGTTGAATCTCCAAGAATATCGCGATCTCTGGACTGTGAATGGGATTGTCGCAAATTTGTATTGTGAAAGCAAAAAGCTACACCTGATGAATAAGAACAAATATGTTGCACGTGGGTTTGTATGACTGAAGAGTGTGCTTCTTACTCTAACTCTGGTATTTTATATCAGTGATACATAATACTGGAAGAGTGAATCATGTGTATGTCAATGGTCAATGGTGTATGTCAATGGTCCAAAATTAATGGGATTGGCAAAGAAATAGTGCTTGTCGTTGAACTCAAAGGTGCTTAATTTTAATGTCAAGTTATTTTACTTACGTGCTTTGATTTAAAGTCATTTTTTTCAATGACCACTTCTGTTCACGAGTAATGACCTTGGTGATATCACCAAACTGGATGATCTGCTAATCACTTTAAAGTAAGCAGGGACCAAGAAGCACAATTTTTAATTTGGTTAAACCAGTACCTGCAGTTACCCATGACTACAACTTTTAATTAACTCTATAAACATTATATGCAGTTGGAACAGGTACATGGTTAAGGAGAATCAGCTGAAACATAAATGATCTTTAAAATATGGATATGTTGATTTCAAATATTTGTGGGGAAGCAACGATTTAAATAGATAACATGTGTTTCTTTAATGCCAAATGTTCTCTATATGACAGTAACAATGGTTTAGTCTATAATTAAAAGATATGCCCAATGTCCAATAAATCATTGGATATTTTGTAACTCGTCGAATTTGGCTGCAAAATTGGTCCATTCAGATAGCTTGCTTGTCATTGCTGGAGAGCTGACGAGGGCTGTTCCAGAATCGATTATGCAGAAGCTTAGTGGCAATGGCGCAATGAACACCATTCAACCTGTGGTCCTTCCTTCCCCTCATCAGTCAACTCTGCACACACGGGCTACGCAGATCATCCTCAGCCCTGAGAAACTGCTGGAGAAGTACAAATGTAGTACGTGGGAAGAGGAGCAGGCTGTTCAGCCCTTTAAGACTGCTCAGCTATTCATTGAGAGCAGATCACTCTCGCCTCAAAATTCAAGATGCCTAGACATGTATCCATTTCCTGAAATGTATTCAGTAAATTGGCATCCATAGTTATCCGTGGCATATATATCTAAAAAAATAATCCACAAAATTAACACCTTCTGATTGAGGAAATCTTTCCTTGGCTGTTTCCCATATTCATTCTTTCCCTGAATTCTGAGACTCTATGTCTTCATTCTGGAAGCTCACCCACTCTCTTTCCACTTCTCTTTTCCCCTCCCCCCCTCCCCCTTTTCACAAGTCCATGTTGACTTTGCCAAATCCTTTAATATTTTCAAATTGTGCTATTATCCTTCATAATAGACTTTCTGTATTTTCTTTACTTGCCACGTTAGACTAACCAATCTATAATCTAAAATGCTGATTTCTTGCTCCATTTTTTAATTTAAATTCCAGGGTCACATTTGCCAATCTCCAAGCTGTAGGAGTTGTTACATTACACTCTCTGCAGCTGCTACTTCTGCTTGTCTGGAAGTAAATTATCTTGTCCAGAAGAATTAAATGATTTTGAATGCCATTAATCTCTCCAGCACTTTGTTTCAGCTATCCAATTAGTTTAATTTCTCCCTTTCATTGGACTCTTGGTTTCTTGAGATTTCTAGGAAGCCGATTAGGAAAAGGGGAGATGCAACGAGACCTGGGTGTCATGGTACACCAGTCATTTAAAGTAGGCATGCAGGTGCAGCAGGCAGTGAAGAAAGCGAATGGTATGTTAGCATTCATAGCAAAAGGATTTGAGTATAGGAGCAGGCAGGTTCTACTGCAGTTGTACAGGGTCTAGGTGAGACCACACCTGGAGTATTGCATACAGTTTTGGTCTCCTAATCTGAGGAAAGACGTTCTTGCCCTAGAGGGAGTACAGAGAAGGTTCACCAGACTGATTCCTGGGATGTCAAGACTTTCATATGAAGAAAGACTGGATAGACTCGGCTTGTACTCGCTAGAATTTGGAAGATTGAGGGGGGATCTAATGGAAACTTACAAAATTCTTAAGGGGTTGGACAGGCTAGATGCAGGAAGATTGTTCCCGATGTTTTAAGGATAAGGGGGAAGTCTTTTAGGACCAAGATGAGAAAAACATTTTTCACACAGAGAGTGGTGAATCTCTGGAATTCTCTGCCACAGAAGGTAGTTGAGGCCAGTTCATTGGCTATATTTAAGAGGGAGTTAGATGTGGCCCTTGTGGCTAAGGGGATCAGGGGGTATGGAGAGAAAGCAGGTACGGGATACTGAGTTGGATGATCAGCCATGATCATATTGAATGGCGGTGCAGGCTCGAAGGGCCGTATGGCCTACTCCTGCACCTATTTTCTATGTTTCTATGTATCCCCCTGTGCGGCAGTAGGTCGGCAGCGGCCACACACAGGGTGGAGCGGGGTCGCGGCTCCGGGCAGCGGACACACGGGGACACAAACCCGGCAACGTACCCATCAGCTGCAGCAGATTTGAGGACAGTCTGATCCCGCAGCCCTCCCAGAGTCGCTGACCACCGGACCCCGACCCCCACACCGGGGTGATTCTCCCCACCCTACCCTGACACGGGGTCATTTACCCCCCCCTCGACTCCCACACAGGGTAATTCACCCCCCCGATCCCCGGACCCCAACCCTCACAAGGGGTGATTGACCACCCTCAAACCCCGACTTATTTCACTGTGCCGAGGATTGGTGGGGGGGGGGGGGGGGGGGGGAGGGGGAGGGAGAGGAGAGAGAAAGTGGTGGAATATTGCGTTGGGGTAACGGGTTGCATTGGGGGAACAGGTGAGTGATGGAATATTGCGTTGTGGTCTGCGTTTGGTCTAGTATATAAATAAAAGTCGATCATTATTAATACTATACCCAGCATAATTAATTTCCTGTTTGATGCCATCACCTATATCACTGCTACTAGTTGGGAGCCTATAGATAATATTCTCTACGTGTCGGTGCTTCCTACCTCCCACCAGACTGATCCTGCATTTTTGTTATCTTTGCAATTGCCTTTCTCACAGTTGCTCATATTTCCTTGATGTTCAGTTCTCCGCCTTGATCACCCTACACTCATCATTCCTCTGTAAGAGGCAATTGGTTAATTTTTATATCTTAAAATGAAGATGATTGGAGTAAGTTGCAGTCACCAACAACTGCTTTGAAGATTTCTGTGTTAAACGAAGCAAATATGCAAATCCCAGAGAAGGTTATTTTTTATGGTGTACACCAATGCATACAAGCATTATTGTCAATTTAAGGGCAATATATATCACAGTATATAACAGCAGTAAATGCCTGGGCGGCACATTCATGTAGATTGCTTATGATTCGGACACTTGTTTCATTATTTGAAGAGTTGGTAAAAATGCCAAATTGATGAACACAGTTTATAATTTATCATTTCCATTTCCCCAATGGGATCAATTTGGGATCCATGGTCTGCGTCTTGACTTTCATTTTTTTTTTAAAAGCATCCATTAAAAAATAATGGTATCTTCTATCTCTGGAGTAGGTTGGAAGACTGGAATATAGGCTGGAAAATGGCAAGACAATATTATAATTTTACAAAATTACTGTTAATTTATAATTAATTTAAAATGAACTTTCATTTTTCTCTGTAATTGCATCTGTGATTAATGTGCTAATTAGAGTTTAGATAGACTGGAGGCAATTTTTTTGTAGGTGTGGTTTTCAACGTGCAACATTGAAATTGTCTCACTTGGATTTTTTTTTTGCACCTGCTGTTTTCAGATATTGTGTAATGAAAATACAATTTGAACATGATTAGTATACTGACAGCTCTTTTTGGTTTCAGAACAATCTAAATTGTTCAGTATTTTGAATTAAACTGCATAAGTAAAGCAAAATGGTTCTGACAGGAACTAATACAGGGACATATACAGTGATATGCGGTGAAAAGTATTGTTTCCTAACAATTTGTAAATGGGGCCTTTTTTTCATGTTTGGAATGGCTGTAAAATAATGATTTGTTTATTCATTTTTATAAATGGTGCATTACTAGCAATCCTTTTTCGACAATAACCACAGGTTGTAGATACTCATTCAGGAGAAACATTATCCCCACATTGACTTTGTCAATGTTAGAATATTGTATGCTTCAAATTATGTGGAAGTAGAAGTCATTACTTCAAACAAGAACCAACCTTTGGAATATCTGTCTTAATGTATCTTAGAATTAGTAATCAGTTTGAAAAAAAGGCAAGCTGTCTATCATCATAACCATAACTCATTTTCATACACATCAACCAAAAGTAAGACAATGTGGTATGTTAATTAGCCTACATAAAACCAGAAATCTCCAGGTTAAGTTATTTTGCACCATTGTAGAGATGAAGGAAACTTCCAGAGCAGACTTATTTTGTCACTTGGCACATCAAGCATGGCCACAGACATGCTTGTCTGCTAATCAATAAATAGGGTATTTGTGTACTTGAGGGTCAACCCTCACAACATTACTTTTGGGTAACTGGGATCCGTGTTCTCAAAGTTACTTTGGTCACGGTGATGCAGCGGTTGAGTTGTTGCCTTCCAGCGAAGGCGGCGCCAGAGACCCGGATTCAATCCCTACTACGGGTGCTGTCTGTATGGAGTTCGTATGTTCTTCCCGTGACCTGCGTGGGTTTTCTCCGAGATCTTTGGTTTCCTCCCACAATCGTACCGGTTTGTAGGTTAATTGGCTTGGTATAACTGTAAATTGTCCCTAGTGGGTCTAGGATAGTGTTAATGTGCGGTGATCGCTGGTCGGCGTGGACCCGGTGGGCTGAAGGGCCTGTTTCCATGCTGTATCTCTAAACTAAACTAACACTAGCAAAGGTGTTAGAACATTCAGAAGTGTCTTGGCAGCTACATTGCGATCATATTTGTAACCGTGTAAGTCAATTTAATCTTTTGTCAGACTCAAACATGGTAGGGAACAATATCATTGTAGCTATTGAAATTGTATTGGAATAGCCTGCTGCTATTTTTGATCTTAGGAGTGTATAAAACTTGATGTACTTTGCGTTGGGAGAGTCTGCTGAGAGGTTCTCCAAAAATGTTTGTTTCTCTTGATTAGTTAAGATTTTTGTATCAATCAGCTTCAGTCTTTGAGTGGCTTCGTTCATCAGCTCAGTGCATTGACACTTTGATGCTGCAATCATTATTTGCCTATTTCCATCACTACATTTGAGTAGTTCACTGAGAGGTGATATTGTTGGAAACAGAATATACAATACGTGCTTTTCTGCCGTTTAATGTTAATGTACTGATTGGCACATGCAATGTATTCACAATTCCCAGGGATGTCTCCAAACAAAACCACTGCCCATTGGAAGGAACAGAGTCCAGGATCACATATGTCTTCGGTGACATTCGACTAGTTACCAGGGCTGTTGGTTTGTTTCTGTGTGGCAGATTCCCAATATTCAGTCTTGCACCAAATTGATTTGTGTGTAGTGACTACCCAAAATCATCCAAATAGAAACCTCAAAGTTCATTGTTTCTCGTTGTAGTGGTTTGTGCTTTAGAAGTGATTAAAAGTTTTTATGTGAAAGCACCGAATGAAAGTTATATCCATGATATGCACTCAAGAAGAATGTTCATTTCATTTCATTTCACTTAAACATTGAATTGCTTAACCTAGTCAATTTTAGAATGGGGATGAGAAAATATTCACTTTTGCAATTTGTTGCCTCTCATTATGTTGTATAGTTTGACTTTTCCTGGCTGAATTTAAATTGATGTTTAACAACCCCATGTTTCAAAACTGCACAATCATGTAGCAAATAAAGAATGCAAATGTAATTTTGTTATTTGAAAGTCACAAATTTAAACAAGAATTTCTATTTATATTCTAACAGGTATCTCCACTTCAATCAAATAGAATCTTTAGAACCAGCTTCCTTCAGTGACCTTCCAAAGCTCGAAAGGCTGTGAGTACTACAATTTCCTCTTGTATTTATAACATAAACATGTGAAATACTTTGGAGAAATAAGGAACTGCAGATGCTGGATTAAAAGAGTTACAAAGAGTTGTAACGGCCTGTCCCACTTGCCGATTTTTTTTGGCGATTGCCGGTATCATTGACTGACGTATCTGGTCACCGAAAAATACGCGGCGTGATGACGTATGACGCGCGGTGTTTTTTTTGCCCCCACTGGATTTTGAAATGTTCAAAATCTTTTGGCGACACTGATACGACGCCGAGAAAGTCGCCAAGTGGGACAGGCCGTGTAGTCTTCTTCTTGCGTATGGCGTGCACAGCCTAAAGTTGTAAGACAACTTGTTCTGTTTGATCTTCTGTTTGTGCACGCCAGGTTGATTGCATTCGTCGAAAAAGGATGGATCACGTGAAGGTTGCAATCTCCCACCCCAGGCCCTGTAGTAAATTCAATGGGTCAGGCAGCATCTCTGGAGGATATGGATAGGTGACATTTCGTGTTGGGCCTCTTCTTCAGACTGAGAAAGAATGCTGGAAGAGACGAGCAGGCAGGGCAAACAACAGGTGGTGTGAGACAAAGGGGTTGAAGAGTTGGGAATTGTGAAGCTACAAGGAGAAGTGATAGATAGTAGGCCAGGTGAGGCCCAGGGGAGAGGAATAAGAGGCACAACCAGAATATGAGGCATTATTCCTCACGTTTTGCTTGTGGCCTCACTTTGGTAATAGAGGAAGCCCAGGACAGAAGGGTTTGGTGTGGAATGGGAAGTGGAGTTAAAATGGTTAGCAACCAGGAGATCCAGCAGGCCTTGGTGGACTGTTTCAGTGTACTACTTCTGTGCACTTGTATTGTATTTAAGTTGTGCTTATGTATAGTAATACGTTTACTGAACTGTATGCAAATAATAATTTCACTGTATCTCGGTACATGTGCCAATAAACTACCATTGAGCACAAGTGTTGGGTGAAATGATCGCTGAGTCAGCCTGCAGAAGGGTCCCAACCCAAAATGTTGCCCATCCATATTCTCCAGAGAATGGTGCCTGAGCCAATGAGTTACTCCAACTCTTTGTGTTTGTTTCCAGTTACAGTGTTGAGTGTCAGTGAAAGGGTTTAGCTCTTGAAATGAGTGACAGGCATGTAAAGACAAAGAAGTAAAATTATGTTGTTGAATTATGTGAAAACTGTTGCTGTGAATACCGTTGTACCAAAATGCTTCTACATTCCTTTTATTGCATCTTTTAAACAACAAGGAACTAATCCCGAATCATTAAGCTGCAGCATTGCTGTGTTGTACTGTCAAACCTTTGTTAGAGTAAGCAGTGATCCCAGCCATCCTCTGCTTTTATGACTTAGATTATGTACAACAGGCACATTAAGGAGCTAGAGAGATCTCCACACAATACTCCAAGGATTCTCTACTATGGATAAGAACAAGCTGATGTAAGGTTAACAGCCCTACTCAGTTGAACAATTGAGCAGGTATGTTGCTCATATACCCAACACCAGCCTCCCAAAACAGACGCACTATTCTAAACACTATCTTGGAAAGAGATTACCAGGACAATGTAGGAGTGGATCAAAAGTTCTTAAAGAACCTCTTGGGGGAGGGAGAGAGAATGCACCGACCCTTGGGGTTCTCAGGCCTGTTACAGCCCACAGGAGATGGGATATTTGGCATATTCCTGCATCTAGGGTCCATGTGATGGGATCGCAGAAAACTCAGAGATCGCAGAACACAGAGGCGGCACGGTAGTGCAGCAGTAAAGTTGCTGCCTTACAGCAAATGCAGCGCCAGAGGCCCGGGTTCGATCCTGACTACGGGGTTTGTATCTTCTCCCCATGACCTGCATGGGTTTTCTCTGAGATCTTTGGTTTCCTCCCACACTCCAAAGACGTACAGGTATGTAGGTTAATTGGCTTGGTAAATGTAAAAATTGTCCCTAGTGGGTATAAGATGGTGTTAATGTGCCGGGATCGCTGTTTGGCGTGGACCCGGTGGGCTGAATGGGCCTTTTTCCGCGGTGTATCTCTAAACTAAACTCCAGCATTAGCGGTGAATGGAGTACACCATCTTCCAAACTACCCATCTGCCAGTCATGTCAAACATCACCGGTGGCAAGGGATCAGCAAAACTTGCTGATACCATGTGATCTTACCAGTCGCCACCTAACCAGAATGGAAATAAGTCTTCCTTGATTCAAAGGGACCAACTAAGAAAGAAGATGATCTTTGGCAAGGAATGCGCATTCTAATTTTCATTGTCCAGATAAGCTATACAATCCTTCACAGTGGATCATGCTGAGAATGCAGCCAAAGGTTGCATTGTTTGCTGATGACACTGTGGTGGTGGGCCTGATCTCAGACAACAATGAGAAGGCCTACCAGGAGGAGATGGCTGATCTGGCACTCTGGTGTCAGGACAACAGCCTCCTCTTGAACATAAAAAAACCTAAGGAGCTGATCGTGGACTTTAGGAGGGCACATCATCCGAGGACGTACACACCATTGAGGATAAATGGGGATACTGTGGATAGGGTGAGCTGTTTTAAATACCTGGGAGTCCACATCTCTGAGGATATGACATGGACATCACACGCCGCAGCACTCGTGAGTAAGGCAAGGCAGCGCCTTTACCACCTCTGGCAATTGAGGAAATTCAGAGTGTCTCCGAGGATCCTCCAGTGCTTCTACTCAGCGGCTGTGTAAAGCATCTTGTCCGGAAATATCACAATCTGGTTTGGGAATTGTTCTGCCCAGGACAAGAAGGCTCTGCAGAGAGTAGTGCGTTCGGCCGAACGCACTATGGGAACTTCACTCGCCCCCCCTGCAGGAACTATACATCAGGAGGTCCAACTCCAGAGCCAATAAGATCATGGGAGACCCCTTCAACCCCTGCAACGGACTGTTCCAGCTGCTACGGTCAGGCAAACTCTTCAGTTGCCATGCTGTGAAAACGGAGAGGTTGAGAAGGAGTTTCTTCCCAGAGGCCATTAGGACTGTAAACTCCTACCTCACCAGGGACTAACTTTACTGTACCATTCTACTGTTTTTTTTAATTGCTTTTTTTCCCCCTTTTTCCTTCTGCCCACAATATTTAATATGTAAAAGAATATGTGATTCTGTTCCATTCTGTTTGTTTGTTTGTTTGTTTGTTTGTTTTTTGCACAAAGTCCGCGAGCATTGCCACTTTTCATTTCACTGCACATCTCGTATGTGCATGTGACAAATAAACCTGACTTGACTTGGCATTGACTACTTGTGAAGACTTTTGCCGAAGGTGATCATTGTAACAATTTATTTGATTCTGCAAGGAATGCTTTTTAGATTTCAGAATATTACTTATATTGGACAAATATAAAATTGGTATTTACTAGCAGCTATCTTTATTTGTTTTTTTTATTTTGATTTTTTTCAAGAAGTCTCATTTTATTCCTTGGCAATCATGGGCATGAAAACATAGAGTAACATCGTTAAGCAGATGTTTTTGATAATTCTGTAAAAATAACATTTGGATTTTGTCTTTCAGTTTTTTGCACAACAATAGATTGTCGCAGATCTTGCCTGGAACATTCAGTCAGTTAGAGTCCATGAAAAGACTGTAAGTAGGAAGCTTTCTTTATGGGGAGATGGGGAAGGGAGTGATAAGGGTTCCAGTATGAGCAACATTTGTAGTTATAGTGTCCACCATAATATTTGGGACAAAGACCCATCATTTATTTATTTGCCTCTGTACTCCACAATTTGAGATTTGTAATAGGGAAAAAATCACATGTGGTTAATATTGTCAGATGATAATAAAGGCCATTTGTGTGCCTGAACCCCTCTGTCGGTGGATCACCAGCATCCTGACAGACAGGAAGCAGCATATGAGGCTGGGAAAGCACATCTCGGACCCGCAAACCCTCAGCATAGGAGCACCGCAAGGCTGTGTACTCTCCCCTCTACTCTACACCAATGACTGCACCTCCACAGACTCCTCTGTCATGCTTCTCAAGTTTGCAGATGACACAATCCTGATTGGACTGATCCAGGATAGGGAGGGATCTGCCTCCAGCAAGTGTCACAGCTAGCGTCCTGGTGCCATCGCAACAACCTGGAACCCAGTGCTCTTAAGACAGTGGAATTGATTGAATTTAGGAGATCTCCCCCTCCCCTCATCGCCCTCCCTTCATCCCCCTCCCCTCACCCCACTCACCATCAACAACACCACAGTCACATTTGTGGAGTCTTTTAAGTTCCTGGGAACCATCATCTCCAAGGACCTAAGGTGGGGGCCTACCATCGACTCCACAGTCATAAAGGCACAACAGAGGATGTACTTCCAAAGGCAGCTGAGGAAGCACAATCTGCCACAGGCAATGATGGTTCATTTCTACACGGCCATCGTAGAGTCTGTCCACACCTTTCTCCATCATGGTCTGGTTTGGCTCAGCCACCAAGCACGACACCTGGAGGCTACAGCGAATCGTCCGATCAGCTGAGAAGGTTATTGGCTGCAACCTTCCCTCCATTGATGAACTATACACTGCAAGGGCCAGGAAGTGAGCGGGTAAGATCATCTCTGACCCCTCTCACCCTGGCCACAAACTCTTTGAATCACTTCCCTCTGGAAGACTACTCCGGACTGTCAAAGCAGCCACGGCCAGACATAAAAACAGCTTTTTTTCCACGAGTAGTAGCTCTACTCAATAGTAAAAAAATCTGTAGCCTCCTTTTGCTCTGGTATTTTGTTTGGTTCGCATGTTTGTTCAATGGTGTTTTATTATTAATGTTTAGTGTTTTACGTGTCATTCGTAACTGCCACTGTTTGTCATGTTGTCACTTGTGGGCGGAGCACCAAGGCAAATTCCTTGTATGTGAATACTTAGCCAATAAACATAGTCATTCATTCATTTTATACATTTTGGTTTTGCCATGTAGAAATTACAGCAGTGTTTATACATAGTCCCCCCATTTCAGGGCACCATAATGATTGGGACACAGCAATGCATGTAAATGAAAGTAGTTCATATGTCAAAAGATAAGTTTGCTCGTTTTTATGGTCATATAAATCCTACCTGTGACAGATGTAACTCTGAAGTGGCCTCACTGACCCATATGTTTTAGCCCTTCCACTTTTGGAAAAATATTGGAAAGAAATCTTTGATACTATTTCTGTAGTTTTAGGTATTGATTTACAACCTCATCCTATTACTGCAATTTTTGGGCTACCAATGTTAGATTCTATTCATTTGTCCCGTTCCGCCCATCGGCTGATTGCTTTTACCACATTAATTGCCAGAAGATCTATTTTATTTAAATGGAAATACTCCAACCCTCCGACCACACTCCAGTGGTACTCTGAAACGATATCATGTTTAAATTTAGAAAAAGTCAGGAGTGACATTGTTGAACCCTTGGTTAAATTTGATAAGACTTGGGGAAGATTTATTCAACATTTTCATACGACATAAATTGTCCCCTCTCCAACCATTATAAAAATTATTTCACATTTATGCGGTGGAACGGACTTGACGACAAACAGGAACTTAAATTGTTGAAATTCTTTGCAGCCCAGATTCTGTTTCGCTTTCCCCCCCCTCTAGTTTAAGGGGGGGGGGGTCCCCTTTTTCTCTTTTTTTCTTATTTTTCTTTCTTTTTATCTTTGTTTTTTTATATATATAAGTTTTCTTTTAAACATTTAGAAACATAGAAACATAGACTATATTTACATAGAGGTCTATATTCAATGTGTATTTTGACACTAGACTCATATTTAGGTTATACCTGTTATTTAATGTAATCCCTGATCCCTATGTATCAATATCATTGTTATGTTTATCATTATTCTTTTTTTGTTGTTGTTTTTGTTTTTGAAAAAAAAGCTGGTAAAAAGATTTTAAAAGAAAGAAAGCAAGAAAGTAGTCATGATTAGTGTTTTGTTGCATATCCTTTGCATGCAATGACTGTTTAAAGTCTGCGATTCATGGACATCACCAGTTGCTGGGTGTCCTCTCTGGGATGCTCTGCCGGACCTGTCTTACAGCCATCTTTAGTTTATGCTTGTTTTTGGGGGCTAGTCCCCTCCAGTTTTCTCTTCAGCATATAAAAGGCATGCTCAATTGGGTTCAGATCAGGTAATTGACTTGAAAAACTCCTATGCTGCTTTAGCAGTATGTTTGCGATCATTGTCTTGCTGCAGAATGAACCGCTGGCAAATGGATTTTGAGGCATTTGTTTGAACTTGAGCAGATAGGATGTGTCTGTACACTTCAGCATTCATTATGCTACTATCATCAGTAGTTGTATCATCAATGAAGATAAATGAGCCAGTACCTTCAGCAGCCATTCATGCCCAGGCTATAACACCCCCACCACCGTGTCTCACAGATGAGGTGCTATGCTTTGGAACTTGGTCAGTTCCTTTTCTCCTCCATACTTTGCTCTTGCCATCACTCTGATATAACTTAATCTTTGTCCTATCTGTCCACAAGACCTTTTTCCAGAACTGTGGTTGCTCTTTTAAGTACTTCTTGGCAAACAGTAACCTGGCCATCCTATTTTTGCAGCTAACCAGTGGTTTGCATCTTGCAGTGTAGCCTCTGTATTTCTGTTCATGAAGTCTTCTGCAGACAGTGGTCATTGACAAATCCACACCTGACTCCTGAAGAGTGTTTCTGATCTGTCGGACAGGTGTTTGGGGATTTTTCTTTATTATGGAGAGAATTCTTCTGTCATAAGTTGTGGAGGTCTTCTTTGGCCTGCCAGTCCCTTTGTGATTAGTAAGCTCACCAGTGCTTTCTTTCTTCTTAATGACGTTCCAAGCAGATGATTTTGGTAAGCCTATGATTTGGCTGATGTCTCTAACAGTTTTATTCTTGGTTCTCTGTCTCATAATGGCTTCTTTGACTTTCATTGGCACAACTTTGGTCCTCATGTTGATAAACAGCAATAAAAATTTCCAAGGGTGATGGAAAGACTGGAGGAAAGACTCGGTGCTGATAGCTTTCTTATACCTGCATTAGGGAGGCAATTAAACACACCTGAGCAATTAGAAACGTCTGTGAAGCCATGTGTCCCAAACATTATGGTGCCGTGAAATGCGGGGGGACAATGTATAAACACAGCTGTAATTTCTACATGGTGAAACCAAAATGTATAAAAATACCCTTTAATAAAATCTGACAATGTGCTCTTTAACTATATGTGATTTTTGTTTTGTATTACAAATCTCAAATTGTGGAGTACAGAGGGAAATAAATAAATGATGGTTCTTTGTCCCAAACATTATGGAGGGCACTGTATATAATGATAATAGCAAAAGTGAAGTGCCAATCTTTTATTATTGTTGAAAGGGGAACAAGGAACCTTGAATATTGAAATTATTAACTTGATAGAATGCATATTGAAAAATTCAGAATAAACTGGGGCAGATTTGTCTTTGTGTAAACCTGTGCCAGGTGGTTGGAATTGCATTGGGTGCAGAATAGAGAGGAAAATCAGGTGGTGCATGAATGAGATATTGTTAGTTTAATATTATACTAAACGCGAAGAAAATTATGCATCTTTTTACTTGCATGCAAGTTTTCCTATTCCCCTATTTTGCTGCATCCAGATGACCTGATGCACTTGGAACGGGAAAACTCTGCAGCTGTCTAGCGATGCAGTTAGTTTTCAGATGAAATAGAGTTCGAGTTTAAAAAATGGGATGCTTGCCAAATATTATATATTTAATGTAGAAGGGATGCAGTGTTTGAGTTGGACTTTGCTTCAAACCAGCAAAATGAGTTAATATTTTTTTGATACAAAGATCCTGAATGTGTTATCTTTGTCTTAAAGACAGAAAGATCTGTTACTGAAGAGAAATGTGCATGCTTTAAATTTGCTTGAGTGCTGGCTTTAAATAATTTTAGTTTCTGTTCCTTGTAAACTAGACCTTTTTCAATAATTTGAAACATGGAAATGTACATTAAAATAATATCTTATCTTCACAAAAGTATTTCTTTTTAATAGGAGATTGGACTCCAATAGCCTGAATTGTAACTGCGATCTGATGTGGTTGGCTGAGATGCTGCAGGAATATGCTGAATCAAGTAACACACAAGCAGCAGCTACCTGCGAGTATCCCAAAAGGCTGCAGGGAAGATCTGTTGCCACAGTTACACCAGAAGAATTCAATTGTGGTGAGTTTTAGTTTGGTCAAGGCAAGTTTGATCACATTGTTGTCCAGGTATTTTATTACTAGCTGCCGGATTTACTTGCCATTTTTCTGTCTATTTTATTTATATGCATATTCTGCAATGCTGTTGGGGATTGTGCTCTGCTAATCTCATATAATTAATTAATTGCATATGATTGTCACTTTACACTAATGCTAATTTTATAATGGTTGAAACAGTTCTTACTGAATTTAATTTAAATGCCATTTTTAATGCGAAACCTTTCAATTACAAATACAACTACAATTACAATTTAGTTTATTGTCATTTAAACCTCAAATGAAGTTCAAACGAAATTTGGTTTCTGCAGTCGTACAACAAAAAGAAACAATTAACAAAACACACAATTAACAAAATTTACATAAACATCCATCATAGTGAATCTCCTCCTCACTGTGATGGAAGGCAAAGTCTTGTCTCTCCTCTGCTCTCCATTCTTCTCCCGATATCAAAGACCCCGGCGGGCGATGGTAAGTCACGCGGCTGTTAAAGCAGCGCGGGGCAATGTAAGGCCCCGCTCCGGGTCGTTTTCAACCCCGCAATTCGGGCAGGGGAAGTTGCCGTTGCGGGAGTTCCGAAAAGCGGTCGCCCACCAGGGACCCGCGAGCTCCCGATGTCACCGTCCACAGGCCTGCAGCCGGAGCCACCGAAGCTCCGGAGTCGAGTCGCAGCCGCGCGCCACCACAACTCTCCACACTCCAAAGCCGGCCAGCTCCACGATGGTAAGTCCGCGACTGGAGCCCCCAGATCATTCCGGTTGGAGGCTGCTCCACGGTGCTAGGCCCCAACGACAACGGAGACCCGACAGAGAAAAGGTCGGGTCCCCCATACAGGGAAGAAATTTAAAAGTTTCCCCCGTCCCCCCGCCCCCCACATATACACAGTTAAAAACAATATATGAACCACTACAAACTATACACTCAACGGGACAAAAATTTAAAAAAGACGGACTACAGAGGCCGCTGCAAACATCGGTTGCGATGCCTTCTAAAACATTATTCAGGTGGTTTTTAAGGAAATGGATGCCGTGTCCGAAAGTGAAATATTAAATTGTAGAATATTTGCAAAATAATAGCTGGTTATTTAGCCTGTAGGGTTAGAAATGTGTCCAATAGCTTGGTCAGAAGATGGATTTGAGAAACTTAAAAAGACCATTGTGAAGGAGAAGCTCTAAAAAGTAGAACATGGTAATTATCACACTTCAGGTCAAACTTCAGAGTTTGTAGTTCTGGGGTGTGATGGTGAGAGCTGTGGCTATCTTGGGCTGTGGAGTCTGTTGATCTAAGGTGTAGATCAAGCCTTATTATTCCATGCCATTTATAATCACCACTACACATATATGCATGCCACTCATTACATGGTATTACTGTACTACACAGCTGTACACTAACGAGGTCAGCCAGCTCTCACAAGCCACGCCAAGCTGAATATGAATGGCTGGCAGTTTAAATGTTCCGGATTACTTATGGAATAAAGATTGATCTTTCACTATGTGTGTTGTTGTGGATCATTCACAAACATAAGGTGAGGCAGGCAAGGTGAGAAAGATTAACGGTTTGATGTAACCCGTGATGAAGATGTGGGTGATTAAGGTGAGTAAGTTTAGGAAATATATTTTCAGACAGATTGGTGTTTATGGAAAGTAAAGAGCATGCAAGGGAAATATTAAGGTTTTGGGTAAAGGTCTCGAAATAGAAGCAGTGGAGAATGAGGCTGAAATTCATCCTGACGTGAAGCATGGTTGTGAATACAACTTCATGCTTCTCAGCAGCCACCGATTCATTGTATCACTGCTGGCCCAGAGAGAAAAATATTTATACCAAATAAGACTACAAGATGCTCATTCCGCCTGGGCCAACCTGATCTCCCGGTTGCCAGACACTTTAATTCCCCATCCCATTCCCACACTGACCTTTCTGTCTTTGGCCTCCATTGTCAGAGCGAGGCCAAATGCAAATTGGAGGAACAGCACCTCCTATTTCACTTGGGCAGCTTATAACCCATATTGATTTCTCTAACCAACCCTTGCATCCCCTCTCTCGCTGTCTCTCCCCCACCCACTAGCTTCAAAGTCATCATCTTAAATCTTATTGTCTGTAACATGTTTTTACCTAGCCCACGTCTAACAATGGTCTATTTCTTGTATCATCATTACTTTTTTGCATATCTTTCATTCATCTGTTCTATATCTCTCTATCACCATCTATGTCTCTTGAGTCCCTTTCCCCTGACACTCAGTCACTTACAGTGCCCTCCATAATGTTTGGGACAAATACCCATAATTTATTTATTTGCCTCTGTTCTCCACATTTTGAGATTTGTAATAGAAAAAAATCACATGTGGTTAAAGTGCACATTGTCAAATTTTATTAAAGGCTATTTTTATACATTTTGGTTTCACCATGTAGAAATTACAGCTGTGTTTATACATTGTCCCCCCATTTCAGGGCATCATAATGATTGGGACATATGGCTTCACACGTGTTTGTAATTGCTCAGGTGTGTCCATTTCATGCCTCCTTAATGCAGGTATAAGAGAGGTCTCAGCATCTAGTCTTTCCTCCAGTCTATCCATCATCTTTGGAAACTGTTATTGTTGTGTATCAACATGAGGACCAAAGTTGTGCCAATGAAAGTCAAAGCAATTATGAGAGTGAGAAATAAGAATAAAACTGTTAGAGACATCAGCCAAACATTAGGCTTACCAAAATCAACTGTTTGAAACATCATTAAGAAGAAAGAGAGCACTGGTGAGCTTACTAATTGCAAACGGACTGGCATGCCAAGGAAGACCTCCACAGCTGATGACAGAAGAATTCTCTCTACAATAAAGAAAAATCCTCAAACACCTGTCCGACAGATCAGAAACACTCTTCAGGATTTGGTTTGGAAACAGCTCTGCCCAGGACAAGAAGGCTCTGCAGAGAGTAGTGTGAAAACAGAGAGGATGAGAAGGAGTTTCTTCCCAGAGGCCATTAGGACTGTAAACTCATATCTCACCAGGGACTAACTTTACTGTACCGATTTGCTGTTGTTTGGTGTCTTTTTAAAATTGCTGTTTTTTCTTTTTTTTTTCCTCCCACAAATATGTAATATGTGAATATGTGATTCTGTTCCATTCTGTTTTGTGGTTTTTTTGCACAATCCACGAGCATTGCCACTTTTCATTTCACTGCACATCTCGTATGTGTATGTGACGAATAAACTTGACTTGACTTGACTTGACTTGAATTGAGCATGCCTTTTATTTGCTGAAGAGAAAACTGAAGAGGATTATCCCCCCAAACAAGCATAAGCTAAAGATGGGTGCAATACAGGCCTGGCAGAGCATCACCAGAGAATATACCCAGTAACTTGTGATGCCCATGAATCGTAGACTTCAAGCAGTCATTGCATGCAAATGATATGCAACAAAATACTAAACATGACTACTTTCATTTACATGACATTGCTGTGTCCCAAACATTATGGTGCCTTGAAATGGGGGGACTATGTAATTTCTACATGGTGAAACCAAAATGTATAAAAATGGCCTTTATTAAAATCTGACAATGTGCACATCTGACACACGTGATTTTTTTCTATTACAAAACTTAAATTGTGGAGTACAGAGGCAAATAAATAAATGATGGGTCTTTGTCCCAAACATTATGGAGGGCACGGTATTCCTTTTCTCCAGTCATGCTGTCTGACCCACTGAAATATTCCAGCTTTTTGGGTCTACCTGCAGACAAAAAAGTTACATGTCTGCTCAGCTACTGAGAACATATTTCATCATTGGCACTCAGCCAGTGATAACCTGCTTTCGAGCTGATTCAATGAGCTAGATCATAACATTTCAATGAGCATTCCCATCCTGGCTGCTTGACGGTACTGGGCAGCGTGGTTCAGTCTGAGCTAGCGGATGGTTAAGCGTCTGGTGTTTGTGAGCTTGTTGCATGTGAGTTACTGATCTTCTTTCCATCTGCTTGTCTGTGATGCAGAATGTGTGCCAAAGTTCCATGAAGGACTGGGGGTGGTTTTCCATTCAGAGATGTAATATGTATACAAGCTGCTGTTGGATTTCTTCTGAATTCAGGTCCATGGTGCAGTATCGACCTCTGATTAGAAGTCTGTTTGATACAAAACTAAAACCCAATTCGAATCCAACCTAACTCGAGTCTGAGCACCTATTAATATTCTCATGAATGTTATGAACTGGCCATTGCCATGCATAAAACTCTCTCAATCAAATGTGTAATTAATCTGTTTGAAGATGAAATACCAAAGATTGACCAGGAACAGAGGACACATATGGTGTTAGTTTAAAAAAAAAAAGTATCTTGAGCCTTTCTAAGTAAGGTCGGCATAGACTGACTGGATGTGATTAGTAGCAATGTTACAACATTTTGAGATTTTAAAAATCAAGTCTTTAATTTATCCCATCACATAAAGCATAAAAGGAAGTTTAATTTGACACCTAATTCACTTTCATATCTTCAGTATTAAAAAAGTTATGGCCATTTTCATACTCGGAAATTGGCATCTTGTTTCCTGTTGCTTTTTCATTGACTTAACACAAAAGCTGTGATCGAGAACATTTAAAAGCCCATAACTTTCTTAAAATTTAAGAGAACTGAAATAAATTTTCAGTTATGATAGATTGAAGCATTCCAAAACAAATATGAAACTATCTTACTTAGATGAAATTAGAGCATATAATTAGTTAGTTACCTAATTGTAGCTAATTACAAAATTCAATTACTAGATCAAAACATCTATCCATTTCTTAAGAATAGATTAACATTTTTAAATAGCCTAATTGTCCAAATAACATTCACACAAGAATTCAGAATATAACATAATTTTTAAATCTCATTGTCATCTCATAGGCCAAATGGAAGGAATTTAATGTTTAATACCTGTAAATTAATGGCCATTTAAATCAGCTTGCGAGTGGGATTTTCTGGAACGGGACCATTTGGAACGTTGAGGTTGCGGTGATTTAGTCCCCATATCGGCAGCAAATACACTGCCGGTTCATTCGGGGACTAAATCACCGTTTCGCAACTTAAAATGTGAATTAAAGACATCTTAAGAAACACTTTTATACATAAAAATAAACGACTTTCTTTTAACTGTCCCCTACATAAAATCCGGCCCCATTGTCGGCATTGACGGCTTCAGAAGCTGATTTTAAAATCACTCCAGCGATTAACTTGTCGGGCGAATTAAAAAAAAAAACACACAGAACGGCCGTCGGAACGATTCTTTAGCAACATCTTGCACTCCAACAAATATAATCTAGGACCAGGTCGGAAAAAAACCGCGTTTTAACCCGCCCCCCCCCCCCCCTCAAACGCGTCAAAATCGCGCGCACGGCCAGTGGCAGAATTGCAGCACCGCTGAAGGTAAGTATTGTAACATACCTATGATTAGGCCTCGATGTGAGCACAGGATGTGAGCTCTCCTCGGCTAAAGCTGCACCATCTGCCTAAATTATGTTGTTATGTTATGTTATGTTATGTTATGTTATGTTTTGAAGTGACCAGCATGTGCACATTTGTTATTAGCTTATTTGTTATGGCAAGATATGACAGTGGCCAACATGCTAGTACATCAGGCAGGCAGCCACATTTGGATATCTTTAATGTATTTTGATACTTTCTTCCCTTGTGAAGTTGGAATCTAATTTTAAATTAGTTCTCAATCTACATAGAGAAACCACGAATCACAACGCAGCCACAGGATGCGGATGTAACATCTGGGAACACTGTGTACTTTACCTGCCGAGCTGAGGGAAATCCAAAGCCTGAAATAATTTGGCTTCGTAACAAGTAAGTTGATATCTATCAACTGCTTTTGCAGCTTTTTCTGTGTGAATATGGTTATTGCAAAAGTTGAAATCTATAGTAACATCTTGGAAGCAGTTCACGTGCATATGATTTAAATGCGAGTCCCTGTAGTCGACCTACACTAAAGGTGTCCAAACATTTTGGGCCTTGTTTGGTTTGATCATGTCACTACCTAGTTAACCTACCTCATGAACCATGAATGGGACCAGCTGCTACTTGCAAAGTGGAACATTATTATGTATTGTTATAATTAATCTTCAAGATTAATTTTTTGCCTATGGGGTGATAAATAAATAATTTTCACTTCCTATGTGGGAAAGAATTGGAAAAATTTCTTCTCATGGAGATGTGGAGGCAGTTAATCATTGTTAATATCGTCCTTTTGTAAAAACTGGAATAATGTATTGAGATCCTGTTTGTGTGTGGAAATTGAATTTTTATTCTAATTGAGTTTGATACAAAATGCTAAAGTAATTCAGCGGGTCAGGCACCATCTCTGGGTTGCCATTCCATCTTTCCATTCCTTCTTTGGAGAAAAGGAATAGATGAAGTTTCAGGTCAGAACCCTTCTTCAGACATTGAGCTGTTGCTTTGAATTAAAAGAAGAGACTGGAATTTACAGGTGAAGGTGAAATCCTTTTGGCTGGCCAAGAGTTTCAGAGTATAATTCTCCCGTGCCAAATAAGATATGGTTCTTTTTGATGTTTCAGGTTAATCTTCAGGATAAGAGTCACAGGTTGGCTTCTCGCTCTTCTATAGGCAGGCACATAACCTAAACCAACAGCTTTACGTAACATAGAATGAAACGTTGTGTTGCTTTCAGCACTGGGGCAACATCTCCATGTTTATGTCAGTATGGTGGTTTACACTATGCGAATTGTTTGGACAACTCATACAACAACAGCTGAGATATTTATGCCTTAGTTTATGCACAAATTGACTTACACTTTTATTGATATTGGTTCATTAATGTCATGTGTACTGAGAAGCAGTGAGAAAATTTGTTTTGCATGACAGCCAGAAAAACGTCATTGGTTAAAAATGCAAAAATATATATTAATACCTCTTATTTATGCAACATTATTGTTTGGCATTCATAAGATCCCTATTGCAGATACCTTAAATAGCATTTACATTGGTCAATGTGTCTGGTACAAATATAATCATACCATGCATGAGTACAAATCAAGTGTTTTTAATTGTGATTTAACAATAATTATAGTAATCTGGGAGCTTCATAGAAACTTTCTAAAATATTAGAAATGCATATGTTTAGCATGTGTTGACATATGACCACTGATGCATGTCACTTAATATCTAATACTTTCTGGGCATGGTAGAATTTACAAACAGATGAAATTGATACCCAAATGTACATTGACATTTATTTAGTCTCAGATATCACAACTATTTTAATTTTTTAACTATTTTAATGGCAGGCAGTGACTAGTGGGGTACCGCAAGGCTCAGTGCTGGGACCTCAGCTATTTACAATATATATTAATGATTTGGACGAGGGAATTGAATGCAACATCTCCAAGTTTGTGGATGACTCGAAGCTGGGGGGCAGTTTTAGCTGTGAGGAGGATGCTTGGAGGCTGCAAGGTGCCTTGGATAGGCTGGGTGAGTGGGCAAATGCATGGCAGATGCAGTATAATGTGGATAAATGTGAGGTTATCCACTTTGTTGGCAAAAACAGGAAAGTAGACTATTATCTGAATGGTGGCCGATTAGGAAAAGGGGAGATGCAACGAGACCTGGGTGTCATGGTACACCAGTCATTGAAAGTAGGCATGCAGGTGCAGCAGGCAGTGAAGAAAGTGAATGGTATGTTAGCATTCATAGCAAAAGGATTTGAGTATAGGAGCAGGGAGGTTCTACTGCAGTTGTACAGGGTCTTGGTGAGACCACACCTGGAGTATTGCGTACAGTTTTGTTCTCCTAATCTGAGGAAAGACATTCTTGCCGTAAAGGGAGTACAGAGAAGGTTCACCAGACTGATTACTGGGATGTCAGGACTTTCATATGAAGAAAGACTGGATAGACTCGGCTTCTACTCGCTAGAATTTTGAAGATTGAGGGGGGATCTTATAGAAACTTACAAAATTCTTAAGGGGTTGGACAGGCTAGATGTAGGAAGATTGTTCCCGATGTTGGGGAAGTCCAGAACAAGGGGTCACAGTTTAAGGATAAGGGGGAAATCTTTTAGGACCGAGATGAGAAAAACATTTTTCACGCAGAGAGTATGAATCTCTGGAATTCTCTGCCACAGAAGGTAGTTGAGGCCAGTTCATTGGCTATATTTAAGAGGGAGTTAGATGTGGCCCTTGTGGCTAAAGGGAGCAGGGGGTATGGAGAGAAGGCAGGTACAGGATACTGAGTTGGATGATCAGCCATGATCATATTGAATGGCGGTGCAGGCTCGAAGGGCCGAATGGCCTACTCCTGCACCTATTTTCTATGTTTCTATTTGTGTTGATCTGTAGAATCTGGCTGCATGTTTGAAATGTTATGAGCATGCTGCTCTGTTGCTGGTGTAATCAGTGTGGATCAAAATGCCGATCTATTTCAGAAATCACTTAAATTCCAACCAGAAAAATGTCATTGGTTAAAAATGCAAAAATAAATACCTCTGATTGATAATTTATGAAACATTATTTCTTGGCAGTCATAAGCATGCCTATTGCAGATAACTTAATTAGCATTTACATTTGTCAATGTGCTTGGTTACAAATATAATAACCACTGATTTAAGCTTACTATTTGGATTTTCTTTTTCTTTTAATAATTGGGATTCTTCAAATTCCCATTATTTTAATTAAATGCCTAAAATTGCTAGGGGTAAATTATGGGTGATTTTGTTCTTTTACAGTAATGCACTAGATATGAAGTATAATCCACGCTTAAATCTATTGGATGATGGCACTTTAATGATTCAGAATACTCAAGAAGATGACCAAGGTGTCTACCAGTGCATGGCCAAAAATGTAGCCGGGGAAGTGAAGACTCCTGAAGTCATTCTTCGGTACTTTGAGATACCAGGTACACTTTCTTACTTGAGATCTTTTTAATGGAGAAGGTTTGGGAGAGGATGAGATGGAAAAATAGGTACAGGAGTAGGCGATTCGGCCCTTCAAGACCATTCAATATGATCATGACTGATCATCTAAAATCAGTATCCCCCTTGTTTTTGCCGCCAAAGTGGATAACCTCACATTTATCTATATACTCCGTACACACAAGCACCTGTAGTCTGGATCAAACCCGGGTTTCTGGCGCTGTAAGGCAACAACTACTGCTGTGCCACCCTTCCGGATATGGAAGGAATCTTATGCAGTCTAGGGAAAAATCTTAATCAAATTATAAGAGTTTGCACCCGGAAATAATTTTGCTTCTGCACTAAATGGCGTTTAATCCCATTGCACATTAAATTGTTTCAATAATATTATGCAAGCTAAATAATGCAGACAATGGAAATCGGAATTATAAATGTAAATTACGTCCAGTATTTTTGGAGGGTGAAATAGATTTAACATTTCACATTAACAGTAGAGGTTACTAAAATGTATGCTGCTGCATAAATTATAGCCGAGTGTGGGGGGAGTTGGAGATGTTGGTGCACTGAGAACAAAAAGACAGGTCTATGGTAAATTGGAGGCAACGTGTAAGTGATAGTGTAAGAGTTTGATATTTAGAGAATAATAATTTATGATCATAAATTGAACCCCGCACTTGAGTATAATTTTTTTGTACATCATGCATTTGATAATTGTTGATCTGCCAAACAGCTAGCGATCAGATGGATATTACATTCTCAACTTACACCAGTATTTTATCAGCTTTTTGCACAGTATAGTGCAAATCTTATGCCTCACTGATTTTAAAAATAATTTTCCTTTTTCTCCTGCAATGTAAGAATGTGCATGTGGTTTATGAAGTGAATTACTGTTAAGACTTGATGTCCGTTCTGCATGAATTTGACTTCTGTTTCTTAAATAGCTCGGCCTGCTTTTGTAATTCAGCCACAAAACACTGAGGTCTTGGTCGGTGAGAGTGTCACGTTGGAGTGCAGTGCAACTGGAAACCCTCAACCACGGATCACCTGGATGAGAAGTGATGGGTCTCCTTTGCCCAATGATCCTCGCTATACCATAACTTCCTCAGGAGGACTGTATATACAGACTGTAGAGCAAACGGATGGTGGACAATATACTTGTCTTGCAAACAATAATCAAGACTCTGTTCAAGCAAATGCATTCATAATTATTAAAGGTATTTATTGCAAATGTCAGACAACCATTTGTGTGTGCTAATGAGGAAATAGGGCATATTGAAGCCCATTTTATCCCTGGTTCATTATAAAAAACATTGAAGGGTTTGCTTTATATTTAGTTTTGCATAACTAGCAAATTATTAACAACTTTGAAACCAATCATGAAACTGAAAGGCCCTTCCTAAAGTGTTAAGCATCTTTCTACCTCCCTTCATTCATCATTCATCTGGCTTCTCTTAAATGCATCTGTGCTATTTATCTGAATTACTGTTTGGCCATCCACACTCTAAACAATCCCTGGATGCTGAAGTTTCTCCTGAATTATTTACTGGATTTAATGATGACTATTTTAATTTGATCGATTGTTCTGGAAATGGGCTCAAGTGGAAATATGTATTTTCAAGTTCTGACGATCAATGTTATCATCTTTAAGACCTGTTAATAGGTCAGCCTTATTTTTCCCTTTTCTATGGAAATAATGTTTATTTCTTAATTTTTTCTTTCTAAATTTGACCATTTAGTTCTAGTGCATCTTTTCTTACCTTCTCCAATAACTCTTGACGTATCATGGAAACAAACTGTTCAGCTCACTGAACTAGGCCAACCATCATGCACTGATGGTACTCTAATCTATTTTCCCCTGCAAATTCTCGTCACCATTGTGTTTAATTGATCGACCACTTTACTGCTTTTTTGAGATGTGGGATGAAATCCGAGCCACCAGAGGAAACCAACATGGCCACAAGGCAACATCCGCACACAAATTACCACGGTCAGGATTGAACCATAGTTGCCGGAGCTGTGAGGCAGAAGCACTTGTAGGTGCACCAGTATGCCTCCCCAATGATAGTAGAACCATTCAAAATTATTCACATGTTATAACCATATAACAATTACAGCACGGAAAACAGGTCATCTCGGCCCTTCAAGTTCATGCCGAACACTTATTTTCCCCTAGTCCCATCTACCTGCACTCAGACCATAACCCTCCATTCCTTTCCCGTCCATATACCTATCCAATTTATTTTTAAATGGTAAAATCGAACCTGCCTGCACCACATCCACTGGAAACTCATTCCACACAGCTACCACTCTCTGAGTAAAGACGTTCCCCCTCATGTTACCCCTAAACATCTGACCCTTAATTCTCAAGTCATGTCCTCTTGTTTGAATCTTCCCTACTCTCAAAGGGAAAAGCTTATCCACGTCAACTCTGTCTATCCCTCTCATCATTTTAAAGACCTCTATCAAGTCCCCCCTTAACCTTCTGCACTCCAAAGAATAAAGACCTAACTTGTTCAACCTTTCTCTGTAACTTAGTTGGTTCACCATATTATTTGATTAAAAATCTATATTATCAATTGCTTCAACAGCACTTAAATTGTTTTTTGTTAACTCTAATTGCATCTCACATTTCACAAACATAAGAGGTAATTCTTCTTCATGGCTTCTCTCCTTTCATTTTTCCTGTAGCTCCACCTCAGTTCACAGTCTTCCCTGAAGATCAAGCAGTTGTGGAGGGACAAACTATAGATTTCCACTGTGAGGCGGAGGGTAATCCTGCACCAACGATAGCATGGACTAAAGGAGGTACAGTTACTTGTCATGTTTATTGTTCATTCTCCAGTCCCTTATCGTGTATCTACACACTGTAAATGGATCGATTGTAATCATGTATTGTGTTTCTGCTAACTGGTTAGCACGCAATAAAAATCTTTACTCTGTACCCCGGTACATGTGACAATGAAATAAACTGAATTGAACAACTCAGTGAAAGCAATGTTAGCTGCTTGATGCCAGACGGTACTTGGTCTCTCACTTTTATTTGCCCCATGGAATAAAATTTATACCCAAAGCATCTGAGATGTGTTTAATTTAATTAACTGAAACATTTAGAAATTTAGAATTTTATTTTGCCAACTTTGAGATTTGTTACTCTATCTCAAGTAGTGGACAATAATTTTGAGTTTTGAGAGGCGATTGTTATATTTTGCTATGTTTTAATGCTTAACAATTCTCCATTATTATTTTCAATTTGTTAAAAGTTATTTGCTGCGTTTTTTTTTGTCTCACTTCATCCAATGGATAGAGTTGAGGAAAAAATCATTTTGGTGCATGCTGATTGCCTACCCATGAATAGTGACCAAAAAATAAGCACTAATTATCCTACCCTTTCCCTCACCAAGCCTCTGTCTTTTTGAGGTGACAGGGCTAACTGATCTTGAGTATATCTGAAGAAGGGTCTCGACCCAAAACGTCACCTATTCCTTCGCTCCATAGATGCTGCCACACCCGCTGAGTTTCTCCAGCATTTTTGTCTACCTTTGAGTATAATTATCTCAGATCTTTCAACAAAAATTCGGTAACTGATATTACAGTTTCTGTCTTGGAACATGAATTGGGGAAACAAAGCAATGTATGTAGTGCAATATAGCTTGCACTATATGTTTTTCTTAAAACTTGTGGACTAACCATTTATTAATCTTATCAGATATCGAGGTTAATGGAAATCTGCTCTTGTTTATAGGCAGTGCATTTCCTGGAGACAGGCGGTTTATTTTCCTATCCTCAGGATCATTGAGGATTTCCGGAGTTGCTCTTCACGATGCGGGCCAATATGAATGCCAGGCCAATAATGTTGTTGGTGCCCGTCGAATTGCTGTCCAGCTAACTGTGCAACGCCGAGGTACTCGACAGATTTGGTGGAATAATTAAAATGTCTGGCTTATTAAGTGTAAAGAAGCATATTGACAAAACTGTACTGTTGAAAGATGTAGTAGAATCTTAGCAAAGGAAGTGGCTGGTTATTCAACTGTGTCTCCCACCGTGGTAGTTCTTGTGGCAAATGTTGCAGGAAGCAGTGGTAACAAATGAATGAAATGAAAATCCAGAGTTGTCAATGTAATCAGGTGGGACATTGTAAATAATCCTCCTAGCCTATTGTAGACAACAGCAATGCTCTGTCTGATATTACATGTGTGTTCCCCTATCTTGCCTGCCTGTTATCTCCATCAAATCAGAAGGAACATGAGATCCAAATCGATTAGAATGGAATAAATCTTGCTGGGAAGAAATGATTGATGATTTAAGATGTAGATTAAGATTACCAGTCCCACTTTTTGAATCAAATGCATAACTACTTTTCTCTCGCCTTCATTGCTCCTAGTATCGCTGGTCTTCACAAACAGACCAGCTGACCAGACGGTTGCAGTTGGAACAGATGTGCAGATTCCCTGCAGTGCTCGAGGCAGCCCGGATCCTACTCTAACATGGAGTAAGGTGGGTGACAAGCTCTTTGGAAGCAGTTTTGTTGGTAGGCCAAGAATATTTCTAGCATTGACCCACCAGGCGAGAGTGGTGGAAGGAGGAAGGTGATTAATATACAAAAACCATGGACCATCCTAACTTGGATTTACTACTCTTGTCAATTTGTCAGATTGCTTTCTAGAATATCTAAAACACAAATAGATGTCAAGATTGTTTTAATGTGGTTCAGTGAGTTTATAGTAAAGCTAATCTGGCAAATAAAATATAGTTTTAATCTGAGGGTGCATAATGCATTCTCACTTTGCAAGTGCAATATTGTATGTATTGCATTTATTATTTTAGAAGTATTTAGCTTAATGAAATAGTTACTTTATTTCAGATTTCTACACAAGATCAATGTTTGGAAACTTCAAGATTATTGAAGTACTGATATCTGTATTAGTTGGGAATGGCCAATATTAGGGCAGGCATACAAGGTAAACCAAATGCCTTCCAGACACCACCATGGATTGATTTTTTATTATATAATATCCAGGAATCTGTTTAATCTTCTCAATGTGTCCTATGTTGTGCAGTCAGCATTAGCAGAATATGCTGCAACAAAATACTGCAGTACCTGAACATCTGATCCAAAAGTAGTTTGGAAATCAGGCAGCATATGTCGAGGGGAAAACAGAGTTGGCATTTCAATTTGTTGACCGATTAGGGGTAGTACAAAGTGTGCATTAAGGTGAAATCCATGGAGTGAGGGATGGGGGAAAAGAAGCCAAGTTTTGTAATTGGGTGGAAGATTGATGGAAGAGATGATATTACAAAATACAAAAGCTGGTGAAGGGATAAGGAGAGAAGCACAGGTTATTTTGGAGGTGCCGTGTGTAATCAAACCAGAATCATCCTCTGAGATTGGCAATGGAAAATGCAGGAAATCAATAAAAGAATGATACGCTGGAAGTGCTCATTCATGAGACTGCTGTGGGTTAAGCTGCATATTAGCCTTATGCCCTAACATAATGGATCACTTTGCATTGTACAACATTCCTGCCATAGAGTCGCTGAGTGATACAGTGTGGAAACAGGCCCTTCGGCCGAACTTGGCCAACGTGCCCCAGCTACACTAGACACACTTGCCCGCATTTGGTCCTTATCCTTCCAAACCTGTCCTAACTTTCTTAAATGTTGGGATAGTCCCTGCCTCAACTACCTCCTCTGGCAACATGTTCCATGCACCCGTCACCCTTTGTCTCTCACTACTTAACTTAATGGTTCACTTGCTTCAGTTATAACCCATTTGCCAAATCTTTGCACATTATTTTAACCTATTTATTATCCATTTTTGGTTTCTGTGCGTCCTCTACACAATTTACTTTCCTACCTGTCATCAATGGTAAATTTATCATGTACCTTCTGTGCCTTCATCCAATTCATTTATATAAATTGTAAAAAGGTGACCGCTGTGCTACTTCATTTATTAATTTATGCCAACCAGAGCAAGATCTGTTTCATTCCAGCCAGCCGATCTCCTGCACCTATCAATGTGTTCACTTTTATTTTTCATGTTAAACTTTGATGCAGCTCATTATCAAATGTTTTTTGGACATTTTAGTACTTCCCCAGATTTCCTCTCTATCTTCAGCATATTTTACTTAAAAGAACTCCATAAACCTAAGAAGGTGATTTTCCTTTCACAGAAACATGTTGGCTTTACTGATCCCTTGAAGTTTTCTATGTGTCTCACTATCGTGTGTTGATAAGCATCTAAGATTTTACTTTGGACAGATGATAAAGCTGATGGGCTGATTTGCTGCTATCTCTTTCCTCTCTTTAAACAAAGGATTATATCTTGGAATGTATTGACTTTCTGTTCCATTTGTTTTTTCTTTTCAATTCTGATATCTTTCCCGTTCACTCTATACTTGTTCGCCACTTCCCAGGAGTTTTTTTCTGCATCATCTTCAGTGGAGATCACACTGAGAATGTTTCTTTCCTCCGCTATTTCTTTATTCCACAATGTCATCCAATTGTCCACAATTTATCCTATCTCAGCCTGCAGGTGACACACATGAACCTACCTTTTTTTAAATTTATGGACGCTTTAGCAGTCAATGCTTATTACTTTGAGATTAGTTTTATACTCTATTCTTTCATTTCAATTTCTTGACCTTTTCAAGGAAATACAAAATGTTCACAACCCTCAGCATTCTGCTCTCTGGCAATGCTGCAAGTCTTTGATGTAATATTATCTTTGACTTTTCTGGTTATCCAAGGCTGGGTAATTTTAGTGTTAGCTATCTGGAGCAATGGACCAGCATCTTGGCCACAGATCCAGTAACTTGAAAACATTATCATTCCACACTGAGCATGACACTTGTGTAATAATAGAGACTTATTACCCTCGCGATTTTCTTAAATTTGCTCCTGATTTCAAGTAATCTTGAGGACCTCATAACTTATTATTCTATTGTCGGTTCCAACATAGATCACAGCAATTGGATTCAGCTCTTCTTTCTCAATTACCCTTTGAAGCCTCTTGCATCTGCTCCTGTTCCAGGGAATATGAGAGACACAGTGTTAATTATAAGGTTATCTTGTAATTACCACGATGCATTCTAAGAAGCTTGCTTTATTTCATGGGAAATTTGACAGCAGGTGGAATCACTTCTTATTCTTGCGTATGGCGTGCATAGCCTAAAGTTGGAGGTCAATTTGTTCTATTTGATCTATTTGTTTGTGCACGTCGGGTTTATTGCATTAGTCGTAACAGGGTGGACCACGTGAAGGTTGCAATCTCCCACCCCGATGGAGATTGTTTTAGTTCCTTTGTTTTAGTTTACTTGGCATTCAATTTTGTGGTGTTAAATTTTTATAATCATATTATTATTGATATCTCATCACAACATTTTTCAAGGCCAACAGTAATATTTTTACCATTTTGTTAAGAGAGAAAAGGTTGATTTGGGCAGTTTCCTGTTTTAACTGATACAAATACCCCAGTAATTGAAAATATGCATGTGGTAGCCATATTATATTTTTTACCGTATTCTAGTCATCACAGAAGAAGGCAAAGATAATGTCAGAGGTCAGATGAAAACTGAGACTAAATCAAGCAGAGGATCCAAATCTGAGTTGTTTGAAAAATGCTAAAGGGGAAAATGAGAGTCCAGACTGTCAGATCTATGTTTTCCATCCAAACAAGGTAGTAAGGAGGTGTAGAAAGTTCCAGTCATTTTCAAAAAATGAGTTTTTTGTCTCCAACAGATTTGTGCTCTATTTCAGCTTCTAGTTATATTCATTAAGACTTAGTTGAGGAGTTAGATATATACTTCGGGGCAGAGGTATCTAGAACTAGAGGGTACAGTATTAAGGTGAGGGAGGAGAACCTTAAATGAGATTTGAGGGGTACGTTTTTTTTTGTCAAACAAGATGGTGAATATCTGAACGAGCTGCCAGGAGGAGGTAGTGGAGGCAAAAGACAAATACAATACGACGTTTATCGGGTGCTTTGGCTGGTACTTGTGCAGGAAAGATGTAGGGATACAAGCAAATGGGATTAACTTGGGTGGACATCCTGGTCAACATGGACGAGGTGGGCTCCATGAACCTTTTCTGGGCCAGACTATGGTATGTTTTATGTTTTATATAAAACAGGAAAGTAGACTTATATCTGAATGGTGGCCGATTAGGAAAAGGGGAGATGCAACGAGACCTGGGTGTCATGATACACCAGTCAATGAAAGTTGGCATGTAGGTGCAGCAGGCAGTGAAGAAAGCGAATGGTATGTTAGCATTCATAGCAAAAGGATTTGAGTATAAGAGCAGGGAGGTTCTACAGCAGTTGTACAGGGTCTTGGTGAGACCACACCTGGAGTATTGTGTGCAGCTTTGGTCTCCTAATCTGAGGAAAGATATTCTTGCCATAGAGGGAGTACAGAGAAGGTTCACCAGACTGATTCATGGGATGACAGGACTTTCATATGAAGAAAGACTGGATAGACTCGGCTTGTACACGCTAGAATTCAGAAGATTGAGGGGGGGGATCTTATAGAAACTTACAAAATTCTTAAGGGGTTGGACAGGCTTGATACAGGAAGATTATTCCCGATGTTGGGGAAGTCCAGAACAAGGGGTCACAGTTTAAGGATAAGAGGGAAGTCTTTAAGGACCGAGATGAGAAAATCAGTTTTTACACAGAGAGTGGTGAATCTGTGGAATTCTCTGCCACAGAAGGTAGTTGAGGCCAGTTCATTGGCTATATTTAAGAGGGAGTTAGATGTGGCCCTTGTGGCTAAAGGGATCAGGGGGTATGGAGAGAAGGCAGGTATGGGATATTGATTTGGATGATCAGCCATGATCATATTGAATGGCGGTGCAGGCTTGAAGGGCCGAATGGCCTACTCCTGCACCTATTTTCTATGTTTCTATGATGACACCAGGTTAAAGAGCACAATTAGTTTATGGGAGGAGAAGGTTGCAACAGATGAAATATCTGCTGTAAATGCACAGCAAGTAAGTACACAGCAAAAAATGTAAAACCTTTTTTCAGAAAAGCTATTAAAAGGTGTGAGGCAATGGCAGGTAAATGATGCATGCCACATTAGGGCCATTCTGATGAAAACCTAAGGGTTTTTGATCTGACCTGCTGAGTATTTCCAGTAGTTCCTGTTTCTTTTATTTTAGATTTCCAGCATTTGCAATTGTTCTAATTTTTGTTTCGATTCCCATGTTATATAACTGATTGGTCACCCTAATTCCTGCATTGAATATTGGTCGTTGCAATTTACTTGACTAGTTTAACCACCTTCAATGAACTCACTTTTTAATCTTTTATTTTCCTTAATTTCTTCGTTGGTCAACATGCACGAGAAAGGTTCTTAATCCCAGTTATAGTTTCTCTTTTTTTTCCTCTCCTTTGGTTGACATGAAATTCTTACTGAAAGTTTGAATCTGTTTTTCACTCCATTTTAGAAGTTGTATTTTTCTACTGCCTGTGTTCCCTCAGTGGTCTTTTGTTTCTTGCAGAATCTATTACAGTAATACACTACCAAGGAATCTTCTTCCCCACTCCAGGCCTCCAGCAACTGACACCTGCTCTAACCAGTGACTGGCTGATTGAATCTGACTCTGGTGGCAATGGCAGAGGTTAATATCAGATCCGTTCATAAACATCCTTCCAGTACAAACATCTGGCTTTCAGCAGCACAAAGCCATGTTTATCCCCAAAGCAGTACAGTTGTAAAACATTTTATTCACTAGCTTTTAACTGTACTTTTTGATGTTTTTTTCCATGGCTGTCATCTCGCTGTTCTTCTCTTTCTTCTCGCATAACAATCAGAGTATTGTTCTTTCAATGAAGCAAGCTTCAGTTCTTTGCATTGGGTTGATATATGATATAATTTTTAGCAAGTTGTACCCTTCAGCATTGTTCCATGGCATGTTTGATGCCAAGCCCCCATAATACAGTAAACTTGGATCAGCTACTATTTGACTTTTCAGAAATTCTGATGGTTCAGCAACTGGCTTAAGGGCCTGTCCCACTTTCACGACCTAATTCACAACCTTTTTTACTCGTGGACATTTTTCATGCTAGAAAGACGCCCCGACCTACTTGATGCCACGAGTACCTACGACTAGCATCACGACCTACCTACGACCTCGTGCCGACCATGCTGCGGGTATGAGTCGAGGGCAAACTCGGCAGAGGTCGTGAATTGGGTCGTGAAAGTGGGACAGGCCCTTTACAGGTGTTGGGATATGTCAGTCAACTAACCATGCTCCTTTTTGACATACTGGATTCACTGGAAAATGTTTTGCATAACATTAACAAAAAACTGCATTCAAAAGTAATTGTTATTAGAAGTAATATCCATAGTCCCACTTTTGGTCTAGAAGAATATGCACTCACGCAAGTACTAGCTAGATTTCAAGAGCATTGCACATGAACAAATGTTCCATCTGGTCTGCAGGCAAAGGCAAAAGGATTGTATGCGGGACAATGTAAAATATATCAACACCGTTTCTTATCAGCTCAGTGAAGATTGAAGAAAGGGATACATCAAAAACATTTCAAAGAATCGAGCAAGATGTAGATGTTGGAAATCTGATATTAAAACAGAAAATGCTATCAAAAACTCAGCAGACCAGGCGGCATGTGAGGAAAGAAATCAGAATTCAGTGTCTCAAACTGAAACATTAATGCCCCTGTCCCACTTAGGAAACCTGAACGGAAACCTCTGGAGACTTTGCGCCCCACCCAAGGTTTCCGTGCGGTTCCCGGAGGTTGCAGGTGGTTGCCGGAGGTTGCAGGTAGTGGAAGCAAGTAGGGAGACTGGCAAAAACCTCCGGGAACCGCACGGAAACCTTGGGTGGGGCACAAAGTCTCCAGAGGTTTCCGTTCAGGTTTCCTAAGTGGGACAAGGGCATAACTGTTTCTCTTTTTATAGATGCCTGACTTGCTGAGTGTTTACGACAATTTTGGGGTTTGTTTTCAAAGAATTATTTTGAACACTTTGCTCAGATCTACGATACTTTCCAGCTACAGAAAAGTATTTGAGCACTATTTTTAATTTTCTCTTACTTTTGAGATTAGTGCTGCTTGATTTTGATTTTGAGTCCCTAAATCAATCATGTACTCCATTGATAGATTTGAGCACCAACGATTATTTGAATCATTTATGAATAGTAGGCTGTGGATATTTGACTTCTGGAACAGTTGATTTGTTTAATGCAGCTCGTTAAACATGGAGAATTATTCTCTACCATTCCTTCTCCAGAGATGCTGCCTGTCCCTTTGAGTTACTCCAGCTTTTTGTGTCTATAGAGAATTAAATGTTTTTTTTGACATCTAAACTTCAATGTTGTAAGAGATATGACAGATTTTACAGTTATAAATGAAAGGAGTAGGTGAATTCATTTTGGTTTATATTAACTGTGAGCTGAAACATTCTTGGGAATAATTAAATTTGTCCTAATGCTAATGTTGGTATTAGTATAATTGTATATTTAGCAAGCTTTGGATTGTACATGATAGAAATCTATAATTGATTTAAGCTGCAGCTGAAATATACTTTTGACAGATAGGTTGAGGAGGGGTTTCAAAGGATATCAGAATGTCACCCGAAAGACTGCAGGTCCTGTAAAGGTTGTGTAACTCTGCCTTAGTGACACGGAGTTCTCAATGCAGGATGGAATTCAGGTAACAGAGAGTGGAAAATTTCACATTGGCTCCGAAGGATTTCTTACAATTCGTGATGTTGGATCAGGAGATGGAGGACAGTATGAATGCATTGCCAGGAACAACATTGATCACTCCGTCGCTAGCATGGTGTTGACTGTGGTTGGTGAGTCTATAAAATCTGATTTGTTGTTTATGCTTAATCATTAATAAATGTTAAGGCCCACTTTCTTTGGAGGCCTTGTAAGCTTAGTCGTTTCCCATTTTAATTCAAATTGACTGTAGACACAAGGTTTCTAAATGCAACGGGTTAGAGTTTCTGCTTTGCTATGTTGGTTTTCCAAATGGAGTTTGCCCAGAAATGACCAAATCAACACAAAACATTGAGGAACCTGGAAAGAAAATTGTGCCCAATGTTGAACTAACTTTGTGATAGAAATATGGATAAATAGGTGCAGGAGTAGGCCATTTGGCCATTCGAGACAGCACCGCTATTCAATATGATCATGGCTGATCATCGAAAATCGGCACCCCGTTCCTGCTTTCCCCCCATATCCCTTGATTCCTTTAGCCCTAAGAGCTAAATCTAACGCTCAATAGATGTCTCTGACACACAAACTGCCTAAACGAATTGCCGAAGTCCATTTTAAAGATCATTTTTCAATTTTGAACTTTTCTTTTAGTTCAAGAAATTGGATATGACATTTATGAAACTAAGAGTTTTCTAATTTACTGAAAAATAAAGGTTTTTACACCATTGACGAGGAAATACTCTTGCATAGTCAGCACTATATAATCAAGTAGAAGGGTCTGAAGAAGGTTCTCGACTCGACACGTCACCCATTCCTTCTCTCCAGAGATGCTGCCTGTCCCACCAAGTTACTCCAGCATTTTGTGTCAAGTATGGTTATTTGATTGTAGAAAAAGTATGTACTCTACTGTATTATTCAATAGTCTTGGCTATTGTGTATTTTTAGTTTGATTATACAGCTACTGACCATGAATTTAAACCACAAGATCAATTTAGGAAATGAGCACTGTTTTGAATCTATTTTGCAGCTGAAATGCCTGTGGTGGGAACTCCACCTGATTTGTCGAGGTATTTTTTTGTTTAAAGATTTTATTCACTAAGTAAAATGTGATTCCTGCTATTGTGTAGTCTCTTTTTGGCTTTCCTACCTATTACCATTTTCTGTATGCACGAGAACTAAAAATGCTCAAAATGAATCGGAAGGATCTACTAAAAGCATATCCTTATATTTGATTTTGTTAATATATAATATTGACCAATAATGACATCAGCAAAGCAAAGCAGAAAGTCCGAGGTATTGCAAAATATTGTATGTTCAAGAATTATCAGAATAGCCTGCACAAAACCAACAAATTAGCTTAACAGTTGTTAAGATGAAAGCTGAGTATATTTTCAAAAATCTAGAATCGTGACAAGTCACCCCTAAAGTCAGACCAAAAATAAACAAGAATAGTGGTCCCCAGAATCTACTTTTGAAAGTTTGGAATTTGGTACCACAGTGTTCTGAACGTGGACATGACGATTTGAATGCCCTCCTGCTTCTGAATAAGCTATTAATTTTGTACATCCTCCATCTTGAATGCTATCATTGACCATGTGATGCCCAGAGTTTATCATCAGCTTGATGTGGATCCCCATCATCTTCTATCCCCTCAGATTGGGGTTTCATTCCACCAGCATGCTTGATGGGAAAACTCCCCTGAGGGTGGTGGGTGTACGGAACAAGTTGCCAGAGGAGGTGGTTGAGGCAAGGACTATCCCAACATTTAAGAAAAAGTTGGACAAGTACTGTACATGGATAGGACAGGTTTGGAGGTATATGGACCAAATATGGGCAGGTGGGACTAGTGGAGCTGGGATATGTTGGCCGTTGTGGGCAAGTTGGGCCGAAGAACCTGTTTCCACGCTGCATCACTCTATGACTCTATAAACAAACTTTATGATGAGTATCAAATCTATATTGGCAGCATATTTCTTAGCAAACTAAGTTAATATTGTCCCCCACTTCAAAAATGTGAATTTTGATCATAAAATACTGATCTCTTTAAATAAATGCAGAAATAAGGTAATCAGTGGGGGATTGAATGACTGAATTGCTATTTAGATAATAAGGAGCATATTCAATGAGGTGAGTTGTTCTCTCTGTGCTCTGCTTTTCCACAATTCCCATCCTAAATCTGTAGGGGTTGCATTTGAACATACTTTCCCATTCTACCTACAAAGTTACTTCAATACCTTTTACAAGGAGCTTTGCAAGAGTATTTTAAATTGACTTGCATTTGTTGTTTGAGTGGAGGGGAATGCAGAAATGTGGAATTCAGAATTGTGAATTGAACATACAAAGCAGGGGGAAAGGAGGAAGGGAACAAGGGGAGGGGTGGGAGAAACGTGTTCGAAGAAGAGAATACCTCAGCTGAGCACCTCACTTAACGGTTGCAATAACTCTTGACACTTGCTGACCAATAAACCCCTCCCCCCCCCAAAAAAAAACCAACCCATACTAAAGCAGGACAATGGTATGAAGTTTTGTCTGGTATTTGGTTTAGGTTCATTGAATTATTCACCACAGATTATGAAATGTAAGCAGTATTTTTACTTGATTGGAACATAGAACAATATAGCACTGGAATAGGCCCTTTGGCCCGCAGTGTCTGTGCTGAACTTTATGCCAAGACCAACATTTAACTGCCTGCACATAATCCATATCCCTTCATTCTCTGCATGTTCATGTGCTTATCCAAAAGCCACATAAACTGTGTTATCTTATCTGCCTCCACTGCCATTGCTGACAGTGTGTTCCAGGCACCAATCACCTTATGTGACGTGAAAAAACTTTTCCTCACATATCTTTTAACTTTGCCCCTCACACCTGAAAGTTGTACCCTCTTAAAATTTGATATTTCTCTCCTGGGAATAAGATTCTGACTGTCAATTCTATCTGTGCCCCTCAACGTCCAGTATTTCAGAGAAAACAATCCCAAGTCTGCCCGACGTCTCCTTTTAGCTGTTACCCTCTAATCCAAGCATCATTCTGGTAAACCTCCTCTGCAGAAACAAAGAACTGCAGATGCTGGTTATTGCACAAAAGTACAAAAACTGCTGGAGTAACAGCAGGTCAGACAGCATCTCTGGAGAATATGGGCGGGTGATGTTTTGGGTCAAGACCCTTCTTCAGACCTCCTTGGCACCCTTTTAAAATCCTTCAACAAAGCTTAGGTGTGACCGAAACTATACACAGTACTCCAAATGCTGCCTAACCATAGTTCTAACCAAAGCTGCATCGTGACTTCCTGACTCAATGCCTCAATCAATTAAGACAAATGTCACATGCCTTCTTTACCTTTCCACTACTTCTGTTGCCACTTTCAGAGAGTTATGGACTTGGTCCCAAGATACCTCTGCACATCAACACTGTTAAGGGGCTTGTCATTGATTATATATTTTCGCCTTGCATTCGACCTCCCGAATTGAAGCTCCTCATCCTTGCTCATATTAAAATCCTCCTGTCATGTCTGCCCATTTCTGTAGCTTAGAAATATCCTGCTGTCTGCTCTTTGACAGCCTTCCGCACCGTCTGCGACTCCAACAATCTTGGAGTTATTAAAGTTGTCTTCTGTTGTAAAATCATCTTGAGTATAAGAAATGTGTATATTAGGGAAAAAGAAGTGATCACATTTTAGAGTGAATACATGAAAGCTTCCACTAACATTGCCGGAACGTTCTTTGCTATAGTCACCACTAACTGTCTCATTATCTCACTAGTCCCTGACATTGTTCGAAGTGGCGATACCTTTGTGGAGTCCTCAATCAAGGAAGCTATTCAGAGTGTTGACAGTGCCATCAACTCCACCCGCACTAATTTGTTTGGGAGGTAAAATTACATTTACTGATTTTTGTTTTACAATTATTACTGACAATAATCTTCAGCATGGTCGTTACATCTGGAATGATGCATTTTGATTGGTATGGAGAAAATATTAAAACAATATTTCATATCATCAGCATTTTCAGAACCAACTTCTATTCTTTCCTCCACCCCTCCTGCCCCTAACTGGTTCTCAAACTAAATGATTGAAATCATGTCAAAAATTCACAGCAGCTATTATTTATTCTAAAAGCACATTAGTAAATTCCTAGACCATTTGTAGAAATGCTTGGAATAGTAGTTGGAGATTGTGTGGTCCTAAACAGTTCTTGGCTAGCAGACTTCCTTTGGAACAAGCACTTAATGTATCCAGAATTCCAGCCTTGTAGCCATAGAACACAAAAACAGCCCCTTTGGACCAACTCATCCATGCTGACTTAGATACCTGGACTAAGCTAGTCCCATTTGGCCCATATCCCTCTAAACCTATCCATGAACCTGTTCAAGTGTCTTTTAAATGTTGTTATAGTGACTGCTTCGACTGCCTCTTCCAGCAGATTCTGTATACTCATGCACTTCGGGTTCCTATTAAATCTCCTCTATCATCTTAAATCTATGCCCTCTAATTCTTGATTCCTCTGTAGTGGGAAATATACTGCTTTCACTCTCTATTACCCTCATGATTTTATACACCTCCATTATACCACTCGGTCTGCTAGCTCCAAGGAATAAAGTCCAAGCCTCTCCAGTCTCTTCCTATAGCTTGGGCCCTCGAATCCTGGTCACTTGCTTGTGAATCTTCTCGGCACTCTTTTCCAGCTTCATGACTTGTTTCCTACAGTAGAGTGACCAAACCAGAATACAATACTCAGTGTGGCCTCAACAATGTAATGTACAAATACAACATAACGTCCCTACTTCTATACTTAATTGCCTGACTGATGAAGACCACCAGGAAAGGACAAAGAATTTGAAGTGTTCCAAGTGCAGGGGTCTAGCTATTTGTATGGAATTGATTTTTGTGTTAAATGGGGTTTGTTTGTGGGTAGGGGGTTAGTGGGAATTGTGAGGGTTGGATATGGACCAGTGATGTTCAGGGAAGAAAATGTATTGTTGAATGGATAGTCTGGTTGAAGGCTGTACTGCAAGTGAATTATATAAAATACACTGTATCAGCTGAGAACAAGAGAGGAAGCTTACTATGTAGTGGGTCGTACTTTATCTGTAATTTCCACTCTGTCCCACTGTTTGTCATGTTTTCTTAAAAATCTTTCAATTCAAAGTAAAGAGTGTCACTGCTTTCTCATTAAAGGTCAGGGTCGTTTGTATTGAGAAGAGATAGTTGGAGCTGTGGGATTGTGCAGTCAGTCAGGTGCTTTTGCAGCTGCAGTTTGTTCAGTTGGTCCATTCTTGCCATTACGGAAGGCTAGGGTAATGAGAGAACATTACTAGGGAAGGCTAGGGTAATGAGAGAACATAAGGGAAAATAACTTTGTGAGCCAGTTGCTAACAGATTCTGGCAGAAAACAGATTAAAGCAGAATAGTCACCATGTAATGGGTGTTACAATCTTCTGTGTCGTCTCCTTCTAAACTGCGTACCTTTTTTATTCTTTTTTTTTATTCGTTGTTTAATTGAGGTTAGAGTAATGTGATTGCAGACGCTCTGTTTTTTTATTCTCAAAAGTATTAATTACTTCAGCATTTTGCTGCACTGAGCAAATATACATATTAGCATCAAACATTTAGAAAATATCTTGTCAATTTGTGTGTTTACACTTATCTTGTTTTCTTATTTAACAGTGTACCCTTTATTTTCTTATCTTTCTAACCATGTTGGACAATATAGTTCAGGTATAGTATCAGTGGTATTAACATTTTATTTAATGTGAGCTTCCCTGCATCAGATACTTTGCTGCAGCTTGTATGGATGCCCTACGTCTATTAATCCTCTTTAGCATCAGTTATATCTTTTGATGTTTAGAAACTGCCTTATATAATGTGCTGCCATGGCTTGTAATTGACACATTCATGCTGTGTGATTTGCTTGCACTAGGGCTATTGGTGTGTGAATGTAGGCATTGTTACACACAACGTGAAGATCCTCCTCTCTTAAAATATATCCATGTTTTAAAGATATAATTGGAGCAGATGAGCAAGAATAGTTCTTGAATGTATTGTAGCCAGTTGCATGAATGAGCAGGTATATCTTCAAGATTCACTTTGTTCTAAGAGAATTGATATACGGTAAGCTGGGTTTTTTTTAGTAGGTGAGCTGCTGGAGGTACTCAGCAGGTCTGACTGCATTTGTGGAGGGAACTGGACACTCGATGTTTTGTGCAGAGACCACTGATGTAGATTCCATCATGTCGATGGGTCTAGATGAATGGTTTTCACCCGCAACATTGGCTGTTTGTTTCCCACCATCGATGCTGCCTGACCCACTAGGATCCTCCTAGGATGCTCTCTTCCTTTTGCTGCCGATTCCAGCACCTGCAATCTCTTGTCCCTCAGGCAAACTGGATTACATTTTCAAGCCCAGATTTATTACAATGTAAAATCAACAGATTGTTTTCTTTAAAAAGAAGCACTAATTAAATTTTTCAATCTGCCAACAGCCGGCCCCAAACTCCAAGTGAACTGTTTGCCTTGTTCCGCTATCCACGACTGCCGATTGTTTTTGATCTTGCACGAGCAGGGGAAGTTTTTGAACGGACCTTGCAACTCATTCAGGAGCATGTAAATCGCGGACTGATGGTTGATCTAAATGGAACAGGTCAGTAATGTTTAAATTCCAGTTCATACTTTATGGTCTTCCTCATTTGCTTTTTGTTGAATGTTGCTGTGTGTTTGACTCACCCTTTTGAGTTCTCTGTTAAACCACTTTCGCATCCACTCTCTGCACATTAATAGTAATTTTGCAGAGTCCAATTAACTTACAAACCGCATCTCTGTGGGAAGAAACCAGAACATTGTAGGAGGCCCACACGGTCAAAGGGAGAAACATGCATACTCCACACAGGCAGCACCTGAGGTCAGGATTGAACCTGGGTCTCTGACCCTGTGAGGCACCAGCTCTATCAGCTGTGCACCCATTCATTTTAATTATACCTTTGACACATTGATTTGGAGCATTTTGATGTGAGAATAATATTCTCGATTTAATTAATGGTTATGTAAAATAATATGTAAAAACTGATGAAGGAACTCAACAGGCTCGGCAGCATCTGTGGAGGCAAATAGAACAATGATTGAATGGTTCTTTGTTGTCACGTGTGCATTGCACAGTGAAATTCTTTTTGCATAGGTCACATATGCACGAGTCGCCATATTTTGGTGTAATTTACAAAAAGGCCAAAGTCCGATCTAAATGCTCAATGTCCTGGAGTGGCTCCCGATCCATGTAAGCCCCTGGCTACTGCAAGGCCTCTTCCATCACCCAGGGCCCAGAAACCGACGACCCTCTCCTCGCCCGACCATCTTTCCCTCCTGCAACCGTCCTTGAAGGTGCTGGAGGCAATACCCCGGTGCCAATGCTCCTACCAGCAAGAACAATCGTTCTGGTCAGGTCAACTCTTCAGTTTGATGAACGATCAGCACCTGAATCGTCATTTCTCAGCTTCGCTCCACAGATGTTGCCTGACCCATTGAGTTCCTCTAGTAGTTTCTGCTCAAGATATCAGCATCTTGTGCCTTTGTGGATATGTAATTTTATTTTTTATGGTGTCATTTTCAAGTATTTTGGATTCCCCTTATCAGTTAATGCACATTTTTAGTTTTGTAAATTATATTATTTTATATTTGTGTTATTGCTAACGTTCCCTTGAGATTTAAAAAATAAACTTAGTTTGATTTACTCCCCAATGATATCTATGAATACAGTCAATGTAATTAGCTTTTTATGCTTTTATTATGGAAGATTGTCAACATGGTCTTTTTGACATGATGCACATGGCAAATATAAAGTAAATAGAGCCAGGGACAGTACATCTTACGATAATTCTAAAACAAAAGCCCTGCTGAACAAAATGGAGAAAAGGTAGTTCAATGTTTGAGGCAATGTTTTATGGACAATAGAAAACCAAAGTCAGACAGTCAACACAAATTATCAGTCATGTAAGATAAGAAATGCAGTGATGGATACAAAAATTGCACATTAAGTGATAAATGTCAAGTCTGTGTAGTGGACAACTGCACTGCATTGTCCATTGGTGAAATGCAGAGACTTAAATGAACAATAATAGATCCTTCATCTCCCATGGGCCTGAGCGTTCTTAATTGGGACAACAGTCAGACTTAAGACTTCGGTGAGTTGAGGAAAACTTGTTTTCCAGTAATCATCTGACATCCTGTGTTGCAATTTTATCAACCTGGTTGAAAATGTTCAGCAGCTGAATGGCCTGATGATCTTAGTTCAAATCCACATGAGTTGGGAGAAGGGTTGGAGAATTTGAAAGGAAAAATCATATCCTCTAAAATGAAAGGGAACACGTTTTGAAAGGGAACAACTCTGAAAAAAATAATTACCTAAGAGTAGCCCTTAAGATCAGCATTCACTCAGACTTTAGCATTTTTTGGTGTCAACCTAAATGAGACCTGTCAGTTTTGTTCTCCTGCAGTAGGTAGAATCAGAATATTTAGCGGGTAACCTTTGATTCAAGGACAACATCCACAGCAGTTCAAGGGATACTATCACTGATATACTTACAAGTATTTCTTTGTTTTTGATTCTACCATGTTTTTGTGTCAAATATCTTATTTTTTTTAATGCATTGATGGTGAATGTACATCTCAAATTCTCTAAATCACTTATCTGGTGCACTTTCAATGTATGCTAATTTAGGATCAAACATTTTACATTGGTATTCATCTAAAACGTTTTGACTGTCTGGTATGGCTCAAGCTCCATTCACATATTTTCTTGCTCGTGGATTTCAAATGTTAATATTTTCATATGATCCAAATAGGAAGTACTGTGAGTTGCCTAAAAGAAAACATCAATTGGCTAATATTGCTCAAATCCTGGGAAATTTGTAATGGAGTATTTGTTGGAAACTGCCTAGTCTATAATCAGCAGAAGCACGATGTTACATTGAAGCAAAGTTTGCAATTGAAAAATGATTTAAAATAAATGTAATAACATAAAGCTGTATCACTATTCTGCTTGCTGGTATTTTTCACTTTGCACAACCTGTATATGGTTTGATCGGATAGCACGCAAACAAAACTTTTCGTTGTATCTCAGTACACGTGACAATAATATATTAATACCAACACTTAATAACTTTGAATTGCTTTGTTATATTAAGTTTAAATTTCAGCATAATTGCCCACAAGGATGTGGGATAGATTACATTTCCTGGGTGCTATTGACTGTTATCATTCATTGCAAACAAATCTTGGTGAAATAGCATTATATACCTTATTTGAGGTTTACCACACAAAAATACAATTTAAATATGTTCTGCCTGTGACCTCTGACTGCGGGATTTAAAATATTGCTGAAATGAATGTGGTTTTAATTAGACCACACAAGCTTCTTCCCTATTTGAACAGGCATTCAATCTTTCTTGCTCAGTCTATCTGTGCTTCGCTGAGCACAGTAAAAGATTTTAACATTAAGTAATAAAACAATATTCCTAATGTGTGTCAGAGATAATTTTCTGATTGCCTTCATGTTCCTTCTTTTGTTGACATTTTTTTTCTCATTTCATTCTTACAATGTGTGGATATATTTGTTGTCTTTGGCATGAATTTCTCTACATCAGAGTGCCGTCTTCACATCATCTCCTGGCTTTGTTAGATTTAGTGTGTTTTTTTGTTCCCCACATTCCATTGTTCATCAGCCAAATTCTAAAATAAACCTTCGTGCAAATATTTCATGAAATTGTTATGCTATTTGCTTGAAAATTGTACAAATACCCATCAATTAAGCAGTTTTTATGTTTCTTAAGATTCAGATTCCGATTCAAACTTTATTGTCATTGTGCAGTATGCCGTACAGAGACAACGAAATGCAGTTAGCATCTCCCTAGAAGAGCGACATAGAATATGAGCAATAAATAAATATATTTACGTGCATACAGTTGCAGTAGTGCAATTTTTTCTGGTGGAAGGAATGTCCTGGGGAGGGGGGGGAGGGGGGGGTGATTGGCAGTCACCGAGGTACAGTGTTGAGTAATGTAACAGCCGCAGGGAAGAAGCTGTTCCTGGACCTGCTGGTCCGGCAACGGAGAGACCTGTAGCGCCTCCTGGATGGTACGAGGGTAAACAGTCTGTGGTTGGGGTGAGAGCAGTCCTTGGCGATGCTGAGCGCCCTTCGCAGACAACGCTTGCTTTGGACGCTCAATATTTGGTAATGGATCATTAATGGATGCTCAATATTTCTTAATGATTTAATATACAGTTCTGTTCGTTTAATTAGTTTAATGAATAGATCAGAGTTGGTTGCTGTCTTTCATGAGTTCATCTCCTGTAAATGCATGTAGGCCAAGATCCTGCAGCTACTTAGAACAGCTCTCTGGGATTCTCGTGCAGACTCAAACGTAAGCAGTTGGAAAGCAATGTGTGCTGGGGGAAATATGGTGCTAGAGCTATGAGCAGATATTCAACTGCATATAGAAAGCTGAATAGAATCTGCCTGAAAAAGAGCAGAGATCAGCACAACAGTCCATTTTTCTTTGCTTTCCAATGCTTGGTTATGGAAGTAATAAAAAGAGAAGTTAATTTGTCAGTCATTGCACAAGAGCTAATAGAAACTTTTTAACAGTGCACAACTCATTGTAGAAGGCATTAAACAGAGCTGGACTTAAACTCCAAACACTTCCACTGAAGTACATTTGAAGAGAAATGCCAATGTCTGGTTATTTAAAAAGAAATACAGAATAGACTTGAGGTTGTTTTGTGCTAAGAAATCCTCAGTTAAAATTTTAACTCTGATAGAGCTTATTTATATGAGATTCAAGTAGTAAACAAAGAGATACAGGTTTAAAAGATGTGCCAAGACAAAAAGAGCAGTTTTCAGAGAGGATTTGCATTGGATGATCAGCCATGATCATATTGAATGGCAGTGCAGGCTCGAAGGGCCGAATGGCCTACTCCTGCACCTAATTTCTATGTTTCTATGTTTCTAACATGTTTGCAAATGATAGATTTGAAGGAGGAGGTGACAGAATCTGGTGACAGAGGAATGGAGATTTCATTTCAAGCTCAAAAGAAGCACTTCAATTTTGTGGAATTGCAGAAAAGCAGTGATGGGGGCAGAGATATTTTGATGTACTCTAATGTACATGCAACTCTTGTTGGGCAGCTTAATGTGATTTGTTTTTTTTATTTGGTAATCACTAAAAAGTTGATTTCCTTTTCATTTAAATTGGTACATGTGCATGAATATGAAAGCAAATTATGATTTTAATTTACTCTTTCTTTTATAGGTTTTCGCTATAATGACCTTTTGTCTCCAAGGTTCCTGAGCCTGATTGCAAATCTGTCAGGCTGCACGGCCCACCGTCGAATCAATAACTGTTCCGATATTTGCTTCCATCAGAAGTACCGATCTCACGATGGAACATGCAACAATCTCCAGCATCCCATGTGGGGAGCTTCCCTGACTGCCTTTGAACGCCTTCTGAAGCCAGTCTATGAAAACGGGTTTAATCTGCCGAGAGGAATTAATCGAGACCGGTTTTCCAATGGGTTTCCTCTCCCTCTACCTCGCCTCATTTCAACCTCTCTGGTAGGCACTGAAGCCATTACCCCTGACGACCAGTACACACACATGTTGATGCAGTGGGGTCAGTTCGTTGACCATGATATAGATTTGACTGTTACAGCATTAAGTCTGTCCAGGTTTTCAGACGGTCAAGACTGTAGTTCTGTCTGCACAAATGACCCACCATGCTTTCCCATCTTGATTCCTCAAAATGACCCCAGAGTGCGTAATGGAGCTCGCTGTATGTTTTTTGTACGGTCTAGTCCTGTCTGTGGAAGTGGGATGACGTCATTGTTAATGGAATCCGTGTATCCACGGGAACAGATCAACCAGTTGACGTCATTTATTGATGCATCCAATGTATATGGGAGCTCAGACCAGGAAGCTGAGGAAATCCGTGACCTGGCCAGCCAACGAGGCCTGCTGAAGCAAGGGATAGCACACCGCTTGGGGAAACCACTTTTGCCATTTGCTACTGGTCCTCCCACGGAGTGCATGAGAGATGAAAACGAAAGTCCCATTCCTTGCTTCCTGGCTGGGGATCATCGCTCCAACGAGCACATGGGTTTAACCAGCATGCACACAGTTTGGTTTCGAGAACACAACCGAATTGCCACCGAGCTCCTAAAGCTGAATCCTCATTGGGACGGTGAAACTATTTACCATGAAGCTCGTAAAATAGTTGGTGCCCAGATGCAGCACATCACCTACAGCCACTGGCTACCCAAGATTTTCGGTGACTTTGGAATGAGAATGCTTGGGGACTACAAAGGCTACGAGCCCAGTGTTAATTCAGGAATAGTGAATGTGTTTGCCACGGCGGCCTTTAGATTTGGGCACACGCTGATTAACCCAATTCTTTACCGGCTGGACGATACATTTCAGCCCATTCCGCAGGGCCACCTTTCTCTTCATAAAGCGTTTTTCTCTCCGTTCCGTATAGTGAACGAGGGTGGCATTGACCCGTTGCTGCGCGGATTGTTTGCAGTTCCAGGAAAGATGCGGGTCCCCACGGAGCTGGTAAATACAGAACTCACAGAGCGCCTTTTCTCCATGGCACATGCAGTGGCACTGGATCTAGCTGCAATGAACATTCAGAGAGGTAGGGACCACGGAATACCTCCTTACAATGATTACAGAGTCTACTGTAATCTCACTTCGGCTCAGGAATTCGAAGACTTAAAAAATGAAATTAAGAATCCACGAATTAGAGAAAAGCTCAGGAAGTAAGTGAGATTATTATGTTGGCTTAAAATCTTGATCGTACTGAAATTTCTGGCATGTTAGTACTTTGTTGAAAATTAGGATGTGGAATGGAAAAATGGTGCAGGTAGTAGAGCTGTTACATCACAGCTCCAGCAGCTTTGATTCAATTCTGATCTGTGGTGCTTTCTGTGTGGAATTTGCAAGTTGCCCTACTGACCATGTGGATTTCATCCATTTGCTCTGGTTTTCTCCCAGATCTCAAAAGATGTGCAGGTTGGTAGGTAAATTGTTCCTTGTAGGCAGTAGAATCTGGGGGAAGTTGCTGGGAATGTGCAAAGGATAAAATGGAGTATGCCTGAGATTAACATATGTTTGATGGGCCAAAGGGGCTGCTCGCAAAATGTATGACTCCGACTTTGATAAAGGAGTTAATGTAAATAGGAAATTGCTGCTAATCCTGAAGTAGAGCCCTATGCTAATCCTGAAGTAGGTCCCTTGCAGTCAGAAACAGGTGAGTTGATCATGGGGAACAAGGATATGGCGGACCAATTGAATAACTACTTTGGTTCCGTCTTCACTAAGGAAGACATAAATAATCTGCCGGAAATAGCAGGGGACCGCGGGTCAAAGGAGTTGGAGGAATTGAGTGAAATCCAGGTTAGCCGGGAAGTGGTGTTGGGTAAATTAAATGGATTAAAGGCCGATAAATCCCCAGGGCCAGATAGGCTGCATCCCAGAGTACTTAAGGAAGTAGCTCCAGAAATAGTGGATGCATTAGTAATAATCTTTCAAAACTCTTTAGATTCTGGAGTAGTTCCTGAGGATTGGCGGGTAGCAAACGTAACCCCACTTTTTAAGAAGGGAGGGAGAGAGAAAACGGGGAATTACAGACCAGTTAGTCTAACATCGGTAGTGGGGAAACTGCTAGAGTCAGTTATTAAAGATGGGATAGCAGCACATTTGGAAAGTGGTGAAATCATTGGACAAAGTCAGCATGGATTTACAAAAGGTAAATCATGTCTGACGAATCTTATAGAATTTTTCGAGGATGTAACTAGTAGCGTGGATAGGGGAGAACCAGTGGATGTGGTGTATCTGGACTTCCAGAAGGCTTTCGACAAGGTCCCACATAAGAGATTAGTTTACAAACTTAAAGCACACGGCATTGGGGGTTCAGTATTGATGTGGATAGAGAACTGGCTGGCAAACAGGAAGCAAAGAGTAGGAGTAAACGGGTCCTTTTCACAATGGCAGGCAGTGACTAGTGGGGTACCGCAAGGCTCAGTGCTGGGACCCCAGCTATTTACAATATATATTAATGATCTGGATGAGGGAATTGAAGGCTAATATCTCCAAGTTTGCGGATGACACTAAGCTGGGGGGCAGTGTTAGCTGTGAGGAGGATGCTAGGAGACTGCAAGGTGACTTGGATAGGCTGGGTGAGTGGGCAAATGTTTGGCAGATGCAGTATAATGTGGATAAATGTGAGGTTATCCATTTTGGTGGCAAAAACAGGAAAGCAGACTATTATCTAAATGGTGGCCGACTAGGAAAAGGGGAGATGCAGCGAGACCTGGGTGTCATGGTACACCAGTCATTGAAAGTGGGCATGCAGGTGCAGCAGGCAGTGAAGAACGCGAATGGTATGTTAGCTTTCATAGCAAAAGGATTTGAGTATAGGAGCAGGGAGGTTCTACTGCAGTTGTACAGGGTCTTGGTGAGACCACACCTGGAGTATTGCGTACAGTTTTGGTCTCCAAATCTGAGGAAGGACATTATTGCCATAGAGGGAGTGCAGAGAAGGTTCACCAGACTGATTCCTGGGATGGCAGGACTGTCTTATGAAGAAAGACTGGATAGACTTGGTTTATACTCTCTAGAATTTAGGAGATTGAGAGGGGATCTTATAGAAACTTACAAAATTCTTAAGGGGTTGGACAGGCTAGATGCAGGAAGATTGCTCCCGATGTTGGGGAAGTCCAGGACAAGGGGTCACAGCTTAAGGATAAGGGGGAAATCCTTTAAAACCGAGATGAGAAGAACTTTTTTCACACAGAGAGTGGTGAATCTCTGGAACTCCCTGCCACAGAGGGTAGTCGAGGCCAGTTCATTGGCTATATTTAAGAGGGAGTTAGATGTGGCCATTGTGGCTAAGGGGATCAGAGGGTATGGAGAGAAGGCAGGTACGGGATACTGAGTTGGATGATCAGCCATGATCATATTGAACGGCGGTGCAGGCTCGAAGGGCCGAATGGCCTACTCCTGCACCTAATTTCTAGGTTTCTATGTTTCTATTGGCATCTTGTGGACAAACAGAAGAGCAATCTAGCAAGAGGGATGTTGTGGACAAGGTGGCAGTGGGGAACCAAACCCACTGTCAATAAGGAGACAGGGCAAAGGCCAGCCAATTATTGACCCAGGGCTGCAACGGTTGAGATGAGAGGGTCAGAAGCTTTCTGGAGGTGAATAAATCTGGCCCATCTGGTGTGCCTTATACCAATCAGTGTTCAGTTTTCCAAGATGCCACCAATTGACAGTACTGTAGGAACCTATTTTAAATATCCCAATAAATATTTATCTGATGCTTTGGGCTCAATGTCTTTCAGTTTGACTCTTTTGTCTTTGTCTTTTCCAATCCTCTGTAACTGCTTGAATCAACCTCCACTGGCCATACACTGGTGGACTTGCATTTGAGGCCTGGGGTGTTAAACCTGGTTTACAGGGGCGTGCTTTTGTTGTTGGTTTCTTATCTGATTTGTTTGAAATGGATTGCATTATTGTTCCAATGGAAAAGAAACAGAAGGTCATTTTTTTTTAGCATTAAAGACAGCAATGTACAAGGTGAGTGGATAGGTGGCCAAGCAACAAGTTTGTCCCACAACATTTTACATCTCTATAAACCCTTATTCTTTCCTGAGATCCAGATGTTATTAAAGGTAGACATTTAGACATATTGTGCTTTAACCTAGTTGCCCTAATAGGGTGGCACAGTGGCGCAGCGGTAGAGTTGCTGCCTTACTACGCTTGCAGCATCGGAGACCCGGGTTCAATCCCGACTACGGGAGCTGTCTGTACGGAGTTTGTACATCCTCCCCGTGACCCCGTGGGTTTTCTCCAAGATCTTCGGTTTCCTCCCACACTCCCACACTCCAAAGACGTACAGGTTTGTAAGTTAATTAGCTTGGTATAACTGTAAAAATTGTCCCTGGTATGTGTAGGGTAGTGTTCATGTTGGTGGGCCGAAGGGCCTGTTTCCACGCTGTATCTCTAAACTAAACTAGCTGCTTTCAAAGGAGCGCAGTTAATAAGGCTCAAAGGAGAGTCCAGAGAGTAAAGTTCAGTTAGTGTGTGTTTGGATTACATAAGGCGACACATGGTGAGGGCAGCTGCCCTAAAAGACCTTTGTGCCACCAATCGAGTTTTAATTGTGCATTTATCAGGGTAGTATGCAGGAGCCGCTGATAATTGGGAGCTAGAAAATGTTATTGTTCAGGGAAATCAATACAAAAGTAGGTGGGGGGGGGGGGGGGGGGGGGGGGGGGTGTTATGCTTAATTTATAATGAACACTATTTATAATGAGGACGATTCTGATATCTGGAGTACTGTGTAAAATAGTGGTGGCCTTGTATAAGGAAGAATATTAATGCATTAGAAGCAGTTCAGGAAGTTTTGTTCAATCATTACCTGAAATCGACAGTTTGTCTTGTGAATAAAGGTTGTAAAGATTAGGCTTGTAACTGCTGGATAATAGAAGAGTGAGAGGGACTTGACTGAAACTATAGATCCTGAGGAGTTTTGACAGAGTGGATGTGCAGAGGATGTATGTAAGAACAAAATAGTTGCCCATTAAAAATAAATGAAGCAGTTTATTTTAAGGTCTAAGAGTCTTTGATCCAACTTCATCAACAACAGAGACTACAATTATTTTTTAAGACATAGGTGTTTAACTAAGGATGTGAAAGGTTGCCACAGGTAGATGGAAATGTGATGTTGAACTTGTAGTCAGGTCAACACTAATCTTATTAAAAGCCGGAGCATTTTTGATGTGTCGAGTGACCTACTGTGCATAACTTGTTTGACAACTTCATGGTTACTTGAATTACATTGAAAATTATTTGAATTTGTGATTTCTGGGTTTTTCATCCAAGCCTCTGGATTGCTGTCTCTGGAACATAGCCATTTGGTAACTATACATCCTAAAATTGAATATAGTGCTAAATATTTTTAACTTTAAAGAAATTAGGAGGGAATGGGAAAAAATCGAAGATGTTTGAAGACCTATACAAAAGCAGAATATGTTGTAAACACTAGCATGTAAGGAAGCAGCATCTGTTGGAAGTGATGTTAATATTTCCAGTGTAAAACTATTGTTAATGTTGTGTTAAATCCTTCTCTTTCATTCTGATTTCTGTAGTTTATATGGTACTCCGTTGAACATAGATTTATTCCCTGCATTAATGGTGGAAGACCTAATACCAGGATCCAGATTGGGACCAACTCTTCTCTGTTTGTTATCAACTCAGTTTAAACGTCTTCGAGACGGTGACAGGTAAACAGCAGTTTGCGTCGTGATTTTATTTATTCAATTGAGAAGCTGCTCCATCATTACCAACACTACAATTCTTGCTGCAATGGGGCAGCGGGTAAGTGTAACCTGAGGTAATGCTACACCTTGCAGACCAGCTTGTCTGCATTGGGACGATAGTTTTGTTTACTGTAAGTGATCTCAATGCCTTGATGTTGGAAGAGTAAAATGTTAGCCTGATAGTCTAGTCTTTATCACCTTCTAGTAATGTACACTTGGTTTCAATGTAATCGTGGAGAACAATGATTTTCTACTTATCTTATCACATTTTGCGGAAGTACCTTGTGGCATTTAGAACTGTAGCTGCTCTAACTACAGTATCTGTGCAAGGTACTTTGTGCCTGCCATAGGAAGGTACAATAACATTTAAAAAAATCATTTGGATAGGAACATTAATAGGAAAGGTTCAGAAAAACTGGGGTCAAACGTGAGCGTATAGAATCATCTTAGATGGTCATGTTGGTCAACAAGATCAAATTAGACCAAAGGGCCTGTTTCTGTGCTGTGTCACTTAATGAGAACCTTCATTAAATATAAAATCCAGCTCATCAATTAGAAATGTTGGTGATCTAAGTTGCCGTTAAGTCAGATGAAATAAATATACGTCGGTTACAAAGAACAAATTTAAAACCTGAAGCCCAAAAGCAAGTGCAATGAAATAATAGACTATTATTATTATTATTAATAGAATAATCAAATGAATTTGATTGAGTTTAACATTGGTATTTGTACTCTGTGCGAACAGGTTCTGGTATAAGAATCCTGGGGTGTTCACTCCAGCCCAGCTGACCCAGATCAAGCAGACTTCTCTTGGCAGAGTGCTGTGTGACAATGGGGACAACATCACCAGGGTGCAGGCTGATGTGTTCAGAGTGGCAGAATATCCTCATGGTTATCAAAGTTGTGCCGACATGCCAAGGATGGACCTAAGGATATGGCAAGACTGCTGCGAAGGTTTGTAATTATCTAATGAATGGGCTTGGTTTGAATGGTGAGTGAACTCTGAAACAATTTAAAGCAGCTTTGTGTGTGATTATTAGTTTCTAAGGGATACAAATAATACTTGATTATGGAGAATGTCCAACCAAATATGGAACAAGTATTCGCATCTGTTATAAAAGCTGCAACTGTTTAACTGTTTATGGGCATCATGATGTGGACTCCAAAGGACCATTTCGAATATTCAGTGTTTTTTGCAATTCATTTCTGCTCTTCATTGACAAGGGCCAATTTTCATTGTTGGGTGTCAAGAGGAAGAGGTGTTTGTTTTTAACCGTGCTTTGTTTCTAATTACAGAGAGACACCTAAGCACATAAAAACTTGAACCAAAAGTAGCCATGTGGCCTCTCAGTCTGACTCCACCATTCAATAAGGTTATAACCAATCCTTTTTGTCAGTGCCACTTTAAGTCAAGTCAAGTCAAGTCAAGTTTATTCGTCACATGCGCATACGAGATGTGCAGTGAAATGAAAAGTGGCAATGCTCGCAGATTGTGCAAAAAGACAAACAAACAACCAAACAAACTACAAACAGAATCACATATTCTTTTACATGTTAAATATTGTAGGCAGAAGGGAAAAGGTTCAGTAAAGTTAGTCCCTGGTGAGATAGGAGTTTACAGTCCGAATGGCCTCTGGGAAGAAACTCCTTCTCAACCTCTCCGTTCTCACAGCATGGCAATGGAGGCGTTTGCTTGACCGTAGCAGCTGGAACAGTCCGTTGCAGGGGTGGAAGAGGTCTCCCATGATTTTATTGGCTCTGGAGTTGCACCTCCTGATGTATAGTTCCTGCAGGGGGGCGAGTGACGTTCCCATAGTGCGTTCGGCCGAACGCACTACTCTCTGCAGAGCCTTCTTGTCCTTGGCAGAGCAATTCCCAAACCAGATGGTAATGTTCCCGGACAAGATGCTTTTCACAGCCGCTGTGAAGAAGCACTGGAGGATCCTCGGAGACACTCTGAATTTCCTCAATTGCCTGAGGTGGTAAAGGCACTGCCTTGCCTTACTCACGGTGCTGAGGCGTGTGATGTCCATGTCATATCCTCAGGGATGTTGACTCCCAGATATTTAAAACAGCTCACCCTAGCCACAGTATCCCCATTTATCCTCAATGGTGTGTACGTCCTCGGATGATGTGCCCTCCTAAAATCCACGATCAGCTCCTTAGTTTTTTTGATGTTCAAGAGCAGGCTGTTGCCCTGACACCAGAGTGCTAGATCAGCCACCTCCTCCCGGTAGGCCTTCTCATCGTTGTCTGAAATCAGGCCCACCACCACAGTGTCATCAGCAAACTTGATTATTGAGTTGGAGCTGAACCTTGCCACACAGTCATGTGTGTACAGGGAGTACAATAGGGGGCTGAGGACGCAACCCTGGGGCGATCCTGTGCTCAGGGTGAGGGACTTCGATGTATTCCCTCCCATCATGACTACCTGGGCCCTGGCGGTGAGAAAGTCCAGGGCCCAGGCACACGGGGGTGTTGAGCCTTAATTCCAGTAGCTTCTCGGCCAGTCTGGTGGGGACTATCGTGTTGAAGGCTGAACTGAAGTCTATGAACAGCATCCTCACGTAGCTCCCCTTCTGGCTGTCAAGATGAGAGAGAGCGGTGTGCAGAACCTGGGAGACCGCATCGTCCGTGGATCTGTTCGGACGGTATGCAAACTAACGGGTCCATGTTGCAAGGGAGGAAGGCGCAGATGTGTTAGGGCACAATCCTCAAATCCTCAATCCCCTTAATATGAATTGGTGGTGAGGAATCAGTGTGCTGAAAAAAATAATCAAAATTCATCTTGTGGGATGTGTGCAATGGCTTTTCGGATCATTTGGAGTTCGCATAATTTGAAACAGTAGTGCAGAGAGTAACTAGGTGACTCAGTTCGAGGACAAATGACATGTGTGACCAGTGGTGATGGCTTAGGTTGATGCAATCGGCCATGCAAAGCCATTTCAACTCCCTACAGGAGGTAAGGTTTATCAGCAGACATAGTGCAAAGGTAGTTTTAATGCAGGCTATCAGTGTATGACATGGGTGTTCCCCCGATCTGCAACTTTGTTGTGCATTGAAAATGTGAAGGGATTTGTTCACACACGAAGATATCCAAGAAATTGCAGATGCTGGAATCTTGAGCAAAATAGTGTTGAAGTAACTTGGCAAGTCAGGCAGCAATGATGGTGAGGAATGGAAAAAAAGTGGCATATTGGGACATTACTCTTCAGATTGAGTCAGGAGTAGGAGGAAGACATCTTGAAAACAGGGCTGAGGGTAGTGCCAAGTCTGGCAAATGATAGGTGAATGCAGGTGAGATGATGTGATTGGTAGATGGTGGAATCTGTTTGAAATAGTAGGATGGTAACAATGAAACAAAAATTGTAATACACAGAAGTGAAACACTTCAGATTCTGGCAATTCTTCAGCAGAAATTCTGGAGTAAACTGGGTCAGGCAGCATCTGAAGATCTAAAGCAGAGTTAATATTTCAGGTCGATGTCATTTCATCAGTTCTGAAAACTGCATTAATTTTTTTGTTTTTGTCCTTTGCTCTCAGACTTAAAGTATGCAAATCATTTGTTTTTTTTATTTTCTGCTTTACTTTTCCTGTTCCAATTCATGTTCTGAGTACAAAAAAATGCTGCCTAGTGTGTGATACATCTGCATTCAACATTATTAAATATGCATCCTTTCTATTTCCGGACAAGTGGAAAAATGTCCAACTTAAATCTGGTTTTCTCATTAATCAAATACAAACAGATATTTGGACTTAGTTTAGTCAAAGCCGTGACTGCAGCTATGTTTTTAAAATGTGGTATTCGGCGTAAGAAATATAAATTAACTTGGTGAGTTTCTAACAAAACTGACATATTCCTTGCCAATCAGCATCTTAAAAGATGACTGATTAATCCTTGGGGTTTCACCCTTCCAGCTTATTTTTTTCACGACAGTTAAATGTAATTTCCCATTTATTGGAGTATCTGGGGATGGAAGTTGGTTTATGATTCTTGTGAATTGGCCCTCTTCTCCCTGTGAGCAGAGTTTTTGAAAAATATTTTAGTCCCAGCTAAAGAAGTAATTGTCATGTCCGTCATTCATTTGATTGAAGATTTTCTGTACAGGTGCTCTCGGGTGCCTTTTTTCAGTAGTGTGGCTGTGTAAGTGTCCATGCTTTGCCATCCTCTTGTTATCTAGTCATTTTACGAAAATAAAATGAAGGCAAGGTAATGTTGCATTCTTTCATGTAAAGTTGCCGGCATAATGGAATGATTTTCATTCAGACAGCCAAGGTTGGACATTGTCTAGACTTATGTACTAAGAGACCATAGTTGTTACTTCTTTCTGTATTCATTAGATGAGAAGGAGCCAATATTTTTGTCTGAAATTGCAGCTGTCTTAAATTAATGGTACAGCCAAAAGTGATTTTTTAAGAATCTATGCTAAGTTCAATTTCATTTGGCACAACCTGGTCAGATATTCATATTAAAGAAGTTTTTGGGGCCCTCGGATTTTTTCTTGGTTTCAGTGCAATTGCCTTTGAATTGAGATCCATTGCCCTTCCTGTAGCTCAATAGGAATTTGAGCCATAAAGTTGTAAGAGGGTCTGCTGGGTAGATGATATTTAGAGGAAACGGTTGCCATTTGTGTAATTGCTCTTCAAAAGGTCAGAAATGTTAGCAGTATTTGTCCCCTGCAAAGAAATGTCACAAGGAGATGCAACGAGACCTGGGTGTCAAGGTACACCAGTCATTGAAAGTAGGCATGCAGGTGCAGCAGGCAGTGAAGAAAGCGAATGGTATGTTAGCATTCTTAGCAAAAGAATGTGAGTATAGGAGCAGGGAGGTTCTACTGCATTTTTTCCCTGTGAGCAGTGTTTTTGAAAAATATTTTAGTCCCAGGTTCTACTGCAGTTGTACAGGGTCTTGGTGAGACCACACCTGGAGTATTGCGTACAGTTTTGGTCTCCTAATCTGAGGAAAGACATTCTTGCCGAAGAGGGAGTACAGAGAAGGTTCACCAGACTGATTCCTGGGATGTCAGGACTTTCATATGAAGAAAGACTGGATAGACTCGGCTTGTACTCGCTAGAATTTAGAAGATTGAGGGGGGATTTATAGAAACTTACAAAATTCTTAAAGGGTTGGACAGGCTAGATGCAGGAAGATTGTTCCCGATGTTGAGGGTCCAGAACAAGGGGTCACAGTTTAAGGATAAGGGGGAAATCTTTTAGGACCGAGATGAGGAAAACATTTTTCACACAGAGAGTGGTGATTCTCTGGAATTCTCTGCCACAGAAGGTAGTTGAGGCCAGTTCATTGGCTATATTTAAGAGGGGGTTAGATGTGGCCCTTGTGGCCAAAGGGATCAGGGGTATGGAGAGAAGGCAGGTACAGGATACTGAGTTGGATGATCAGCCATGATCATATTGAATGGTGGTGCAGGCTCGAAGGGCCGAATGGCCTACTCCTGCACCTATTTTGTATAACATGGCTCAATCCTGACAGAAAATGCTGGTATTTAATAACTTGCATATTTAATTCAGCAAAATGATTCAAGGTTCTTCATTATTAGGCAATATCTATAACCAGGCAACAAAGGCACTATATTACAGGTGGCCAAAATCTTGGTCAAAGGGCATTTTAAAAGGGTAAGAGAACATTCAGGGAGTGTATTGCCGAGGTGAAGGTCCAAGGTGCTTAAAGGTCTGGTGTTGCAATTGAGATACACCTGTTAAACGATGAAAATTCAAAACTTAACTTTCATGTGAACTAAAATAAATTGATTGCTATCATTGGTATGTCTGATTTCATGGAAGATAATGTGTCTGATTGAAATTAGGGATAAGATCATCAAAGTGAGTGTGGATTATTCATGAAGTTGGTGTGCTTATCATCAGTGCAGGTTTTTTTCATTCTTGGTGAGGTTTTAAATGCAGCATGTAAACAGGCACTTCGCCCCATGAGCCAATGCCAACCAGTTCTCTGTTATCCCTCTCTGTGCATCCACTCCCTGCACATTCGGGATAATTTACAGAGGCAAATTAACCTACATATCTCCACGTCTTTTGGGTGTGGGAAGAAATCCGGAGCACCTGAAGGAAATCCACACAGTCACACGGAAAACGTGAAAACTCCACAGGGACAGCACCGGACAGTAGGGGCGGCACGGTGGCGCAGCAGTAGAGTTGCTGCCTAATGGGCCTGTCCCACTTGGTCATAGTCGCAGCAGGTCGCCGAAAAACCGACGACTGGACCCCCCTACGATAATGACTACGACAATGTCTACAACAACCTACTATCTAGTCGACGTCAAGCTACAGCAAGCTACCGACAACCAGCAACCTATTAGGACGTCCACCTACGACCACACCTGCGACAACCTACGTCCACCTGCGACAACCTATGACAAGGTAAGACAATTCAGTCGCCGGTTGTTGTAGGTTGACTTAGGTAGTCGCCAATGGAATTCACCGGTCAGCACCGGCGACAACTTACGTCATCCTGGCGACAACAGCACCTACGTCAGGAGAAGTCAAGCTTCTGGTGTCAAGCCAACTGTCGCTGAAAAGTTTTGAACATTTCAAAATCCAGCGGCGACCAGAAAAATGCTACGAATCTTTGGGTGACTGAGGAGACTACTCATGACCATACAGGCGACACCCCGGTGACCATGTGGCGACTGCCCAGTCACCTGTAGTCGCCTAAACAATCGCCTAAGTGGGACAGGCCTATTGCTCCGCCAGAGACCATATAACCGTATAACAATTACAGCACAGAAACGGGCCATCTCGGCCCTACAAGTCCGTGCCCAACAATTATTTTCCCCTAGTCCCATCTACCTGCACTCAGACCATAACCCTCCATTCCTTTCCCATCCATATACCTATCCAATTTATTTTTAAATGATAAAATCGAACCTGCCTCCACCACTTCCACTGGAAGCTCATTCCACACCGCCACCACTCTCTGAGTAAAGAAGTTCCCTCTCATGTTACCCCTAAACGTCTGTCCCTTAATTCTGAAGTCATGTCCTCTTGTCTATCCCTCTCATCATTTTAAAGTCCCCCCTTAACCTTCTGCGCTCCAGAGAATAAAGACCTAACTTATTCAACCTTTCTCTGTAACTTAGTTGCTGAAACCCAGGCAACATTCTAGTAAATCTCCTCTGTACTCTCTCTATTTTGTTGACATCCTTCCTATAATTGGGCGACCAAAATTGTACACCATACTCCAGAATTGGCCTCACCAATGCCTTGTACAATTTTAACATTACATCCCAACTTCTATAATCAATGCTCTGATTTATAAAGGCTAGCATACCAAAAGCTTTATTTACCACCCTATCTACATGAGATTCCCATTCAGGGAACTATGCACAGTTATTCCTAGATCCCTCTGTTCAACTGCATTCCTCAATTCGCTACCATTTACCATGTACGTCCTATTTTGATTTGTCCTGCCAAGATGCAGCACCTCACACTTATCAGCATTAAACTCCATCTCCCATCTTTCAGCCCATTCTTCCAACTGGCATAAATCTCTCTGTAGACTTTGGAAATCTACTTCATTATCCACAACACCACCTATCTTAGTATCATCTGCATACTTACTAATCCAATTTACCACACCTTCATCCAGATCATTGATGTACATGACAAACAACAGTGGACCCAACACAGATCCCTGAGGCACCCCACTAGTCACCTGCCTCCAACCTGACAAACAGCCATCCACCATTACTCTCTGGCGTCTCCCATTCAGCCACTGTTGAATCCATCTTGCTACTCCTGCATTTATACCCAACAATTGAACCTTCTTAACCAACCTTCCATGAGGAACCTTGTCAAAGGCCTTACTAAAGTCCATATAGACAACATCCACTGCTTTACCCTCATCAATTTCCCTAGTAACCTCTTCAAAAAATTCAAGAAGATTAGTCAAACATGACCTTCCAGGCACAAATCCATGTTGACTGTTCCTAATCAGACCCTGTTTATCCAGATGCTTATATATATTATCTCTAAGTATCTTTTCCATTAATTTGCCCACCACTGAAGTCAAACTAACAGGTCTATAATTGCTACGTTTACTCTTAGAACCCTTTTTAAACAATGGAACAACATGCGCAGTATGCCAATCCTCGGGCACTATTCCCGTTTCTAATGACATTTGAAATATTTCTGTCATAGCCCCTGCTATTTCTACACTAACTTCCCTCAATGTCCTTGGGCATATCCTGTCCGGACCTGGAGACTTATCCACTTTTATATTTCTCAAAAGTGTCAGTACTTCCTCTTCTTTGAATCTCATAGTTTCCATAGCTACTTGTTTACCTTACCTCACATAATTCAATATCCTTCCCCTTGGTGAATACTGAAGAAAATAAATTGTTCAATATCTCCCCCATCTCTTTTGGCTCTGCAGATAGCTGTCCACTCTATCTCTCAAATGGACCAATATTATCCCTCGTTATCCTTTTGCTATTAATATAGCTGTGGAAACCCTTTGGATTTACTTTCACCTTACTTGCCAAAGCAACCTCATATCTTCTTTTAGCTTTTCTAATTTCTTTCTTAAGATTCTTTTTACATTCTTTATACTCCTCAAGCACCTCATTCACTCCATGCTGCCTATAATTATTGTAGATCTCTCTCTTTTTCCGAACCGTGTCCAATTTCCCTTGAAAACCAAGGCTCTATCCAATTTTTACCATTTCCTTTCAACCGAACAGGGACATAAAGATTCTGTACTCTTTAAATTTCCCCTTTAAATGTCCTCCATTTCTCTTCTACATCCTTCCCATAAAACAAAATGTCCCAATTCACTCCTTTTAAATCCTTTCGCATCTCAAGTTAGCCTTTCTCAAATCAAAAATCTCAACCCTAGGTCCAGTTCTGACCCTCTCCATAATTATTTTGAAACTAATGGTATTGTGGTCACTGGACCCGAAGTGCTCCCCAACGCATATCTCCGCCACCTGACCTGTCTCATTTCCTAACAGGAGGTCCAGCACTGCCCCTTCGCTAGTAGGTACCTCTATGTATTGCTGCAAAAAACTATCCTGCACACATTTTACAAACTCCAAACGATCCAGCCCATTTACAGAATGTGTTTCCCAGTCTATGTGTGGAAAATTGAAATCTCCCACAATCACTACCTTGTGCTTACTACTAATATCTGCTATCTCCTTACATATTTGCTCTTCCAATTCTTGCTCCCCATTTGGCGGTCTATAATACACCCCTATAAGTGTTGCTACACCTTTCCCACTTCTCAGTTCCACCCAAATAGCCTCCCTAGACGAGCTCTCCAATCTATACTGCCAAAGCACTGCTGTAATATCTTCCCTGACAAGCAATGCAACACCTCCACCTCTTGCCCCTCCAATTCTATCACACCTGAAGCAACGAAATCCTGGAATATTTAGTTTCCAATCACAGCCCTCCTGCAACCATGTTTCACTGATCGCCACAACATCATACTTCCAGGTATCAATCTAAGCTCATCCACCTTTCTTACAATGCTCCTAGCATTAAAATATGCACATTTAAGAAACCCACCACCTCTTATTCTCTGTTTATTTTCTTTTTCTTCTTTCTCCCCTAGATTCTGGGTCCGAGTGCTTCCCTTCTCTGCCTCCTGCCTCACACTCTGTCCACTAGCTTTCTCTATTTGAGTGCCTCCCCCCAACCATTCTAGTTTAAAGTCTCCCCAGTAGCCTTTGCAAATCTCCCCGCCAGGATATTGGTCCCCCTCGGGTTCAAGTGCAACCCGTCCTTTCTGTACAGGTCGCACCTTCCCCAAAAGACCTAATCCCGACAACATGTGCTTGTCTCTACGGAGTTTGTTCGCTCTTCCCTAGACCTGCTTGGGTTTTCTTCAGGATCTGTAATTTCATGCCACACTCCAAAGTCGTACAGGTTAGTAGGCTAATTGGCTAGGTATAATTGTGAATTGTTCCTTGTGTGTGGAGGATGGTGTTAGTGTGCGGGGATCATTGGTCGGCGCGGACTCCGTGGGCCAAAGGGCCTATATTTCCAAACTAAGCTAAACTAATAATCCGCTTAAAATGTTCAAAGGAACTTCATGAGTGTATGCGGAACAACATTGAACTAAAAGCGCATCGCTACAGCTGCATTACTATAGGGGTCTTTGCCAACTAATCTATACACAACAGATCTGAAGACTGCAAGATATTTGTATAGTCTGTAAATTTGCTATTCAAGCTGCAGCTGTAATGCCTGGACACAGTTTTATTGATGAATGTTAGCACCCAGCCGGCTTGACTTTGGACGGTACCCAATATAGTCCAAGCTGCTTCTGGCAATAAGTGAAAGAATTTGAGCACTATTATAGCTTTTAACGATGTTACATGACAGTAAATAATGTCCATTGTTGGAGATTGTAGTGTATTAACCATGGTTTTTTGTACTTCTGCTTGCAAGCTTTCACCATAAAATGTCGTTTATTAATGTCACGTATACCGAGATACAGTGAAAAGCTTTTTGTTGCGTGCTACCAGTCAACGAAAAGACTACACAGGATTCCAATCAAGCTGTCCTGTGTTCAGATTCTGGATAAAGAGTATAACATTTAGTGAAAAATAAAGTTTGATTACAGATGGTTCAAAGGTCTTCGATCAGGAAGATGGGAGGTCAGGGCCATATTCTTACTGGTGAAAGGACAGTTCAGTTGCCTGATAACAGCTGGGAAGAAACTGTCCCTGAATTTGGAGCTATGTGTTTTCAAACTTCTATACCTCTTGACTAATGAGAGATGGGAGAAGAGGGAGTGATTATGCTGGTCCTTGATTGTGCTGGGTAGATTTGCCGAGGCAGCAAAATATAGATGGACTCCATGGAAGGGATGGTTGCTTTGCATGATGGTCTGGGCTAAGTCCACAACTCTCTTCAATTTCTCACTGGCTTGGGTGAAGCTGTTCCCAAACCATGCTGTGATGCTCCGGATAAGATGCTTTCTATGGTGCATCTGTAGAAGTTGGCGAGGATTGTTGGAGGCATGCTGAATGTCTTAAGTCTTCTCATGAAGTAGAGGCGTGGGTATGCTTTCTAGGCCATAGCATTGATGTGGCTGGTTCACGACAAATTGCTGGTGATGTTTAAGAACTTAAAACTATCAACGATCTTTACTTTGGTGCCGTCAATATTTACCACGGTGTGTGTACTGCTTCACTTCCTAAAATCAAAGACAATCTCCTTTGTATTGCTGGCATTGGGGGAGATGTTGTTGGCTTGGCGCCAGGATTCAAGGTTCTCAATCTCCTTCCTGTACTCTGTCTCATAGTTATTTGATACCCAGCCCATTATGGTGACATTGTCTGTGTGTATTTGTAAATTGAGTTGGATTGGTATTTGACTGCAGCCATGAGTGTAGAAGGCATTTAGTAGGGGGCTGAGAATGCAGTGCAGAGGATTATCATAGAGGATGATTTGTCACCTACTTTCAAAGTTAAATTGTCGACGTCGTCTCCCCCCCCCCCCCCCAACAAAGAATGGTATTTTGCATGTTTATTAAAAATAGCTTCTGAGAAGCATGAAATTAAATAAAATGCCTTTAATGACATTTAGATGAAAGATCAACCATTCAAGAGTGTTTATTTGTAATATGCATTGATATGAACCAGAACAATGAAAATCTGACTTGTTACACCTTTGCAAGCACTGTCATCCTATTGACTGACAGAGCAGCCATGAGGGACTAACTTCTGCTCGAATTTCGTATGTTTTAAGACATAGCCAAAAATGCCTTTTGCCAGTGCAATAGCTGTTCAAAGCTAGGAAATGCTGGTGGTCAATTTGTGTGCAGTAACGTTTTGCCAGATAAGGGAAAATGTTGAACCAAAAGTCAGGAGATCTCCCCGCCCTGCGAAGAGTGTTTCAGCTCCTTTACAGCCAAATAAGAGCAGACAATACCTTTCTTGAACTAGTTTGACTGTGCTTCAAACAAACTAGCATTCTGCGTGCTCAAGTGTCAGCCGAGTTAATGCAAACACTACCCACAACCTTCCAACTGGGAAGCAAGAACACTGCTGCTGAGCCACGGCTGGGAATTTATGTTTGCATGTTTAAGCTTGTTGAATTAAAATATTTTTTTAAGTGTTAATGCTTCACTTTACTTCACGTTCCATCACTCCCCTGTGGAATGGTGGCAGGAGAGATAAAGTCTCTGCTTGCAAAGGTCAATGGCAGGTTGACCTAATGTTGTTAGAGATAATGAGATAATTTCATTGTCCTGATGCTCTTGTCGTTGGAGGATCCGTGAGTTAACGTAGACATAGAAACATAGAAAATAGTTGCAGGAGGAGGTCATTCGGCCCTTCGAGCCATTGTGATCATGGCTGATCGTCCCCAATCAATAACCCGTGCCTGCCTTCTCCCCATATCCCTTGATTCCACCAGCCCCTAGAGCTCTATCTAACTCTCTTAAATACATCCAGTGACTTGGCCTCCACTGTCCTCTGTGGCAGGGAATTCCACAAATTCATAACTCTCTGGGTGAAAACATTTTTTCTCACCTCAGTCCCCTTTATTCTAAGACTGTGGCCCCTGGTTCTGGACTCGCCCAACATTGGGAACATTTTTCCTGTATCTAGCTTGTCCAATCCTTTTATAATTTTATATGTTTCTATAAGACTTCCACTCATCCTTTTAAACTCCAGTGAATACAAACCTAGTATTTTCAATCTTTCCTCATATGACAGTCCCGCTATCCCAGTGATTAATCTTGTGAACCTACGCTGCACTGCCTCAATCACAAGGATGTCCTTCCTCAAATTAAGAGACCAAAACTGTACACAATACTCCAGATGTGGTCTCACCACATGTTACTAATACAGAAGGAATGACATTTGCAGGGAAACAGATTCAGAATTTGTCTTCTTTTGAGACATCAGACATTTGTTTATCATTTCACTCAAAACATTTGTTCATATTTAATTCTAATATTTACTTGCTGAGGGGGAGAATATTGTTCCAAAACACTGCCAACCAGGGAAATTGTTAACATTTAACTAGCAGCCCCACCAGCCAGCTCTCCAGGGAATCTACAGAATAAGGAAGAAGATATTGGAATTCAAATGGGCCTGTCCCACTTAGGCGACTGCAGGAGACTAAGCGGTCACCACATGGGCGCCACATGTTTGTGGGTGGTTGCCGGTGAGTCGCCTTCATGGTCGTGAGCAGTTCCCGCATTCTGGGAACTAGTCGCGGCCTCATTATAGTTGCCGCAAATTTTTCAACATGTTGAAAAATTCATGGCGACTAGAATGAAGCCGTCATGGAGAGTAGCGAGAATTCTCGTGCCGTGGGTGGGTCGCCAGGAGGTCGAAGGTTCTCGTAGGTTGTAGCCGGTGCTGACCGGTAAATTTCATTGGCTCATTGGGGGAAATAAATGTAAGCAGTAGTTTTCAGAACCAAGGATAACAGACCAGTAATGTTAAATGTCTGCCGAGCTTCACACCCGTGTATCTCTGGCTTCTTAAAAGTTGTCTCCACTCCTTCTCCATCCTTCTCCCCCCTCTACCCCCCCCCCCTCCTCTTTTAAAGGACTTACCGTACCTTGGCTTTGCAGTCACTCAGACAGCACTCTCCCCGCTTGCCCTGTCCCCCGCCTGCATAACGGGCTGTGAAGGAAGTGATGTGTGTGTGTGTGTTCCACTCTGACAGTCGCCGTTCCAGTTACTGGTTTTTCAGGCGACTACTGGCAACTTGACAGTCACCGGCAGTCGCCTGAAAATTCGCCTAATGGGGAATGGCCCATAACTCTCCTCCGAGTCCAACAAAAACATGTGAAATCCTCAAGAAATGAGAGTCCAATGATGTTGGAACTATGTCGTTTGGAAGTTTGCTGGTTGCTTGAGTTGGAACTTCCATCCACTCTTTCCAAGGCAATCCGTCAGCAGGGGAAGTTCCGAGCCAACGTTCTTGTTTCCCAAATTCACCGAGGACTCAGAGTTGATGCATTATGACACTGCTGCTATTCCGGGACAATTGTCTGTTCCTCAACATTTCTCACTTTCCCCACCCAAATCTGCACCTGCTCTTGTAAATGGAATGCCAATAAAAATCCTTCATTGAACAATGGAGGTAAATAGGATACCAATGCGCAAATCTCTATAGGTCCAACAGCTTGTCAATGTTGGAGAGCTCAGTACTGACACTTGGAATTTTTGTGGGAATAGTGCGTCACCAATGATAGGAGTGGGATGTTCATTGATTGGGGGTGAGATGTCGTGTTTAGACCACTTAGAATACCTTGATCCAGAGTAGAGTGGTGACTCAATGCTTAAGAAAATATCTGCAACCATACGGTCAAATTACCACAGTACCATTTTATGATGTAAATAGAGGTCTGCCATGCATGGATGAGTAACAGGTCAAATACCAAAGGATGTGACTGTTCCTTTCCAAAATGGCCTTGATTTAACAGGGGGGTGGACAAAAATGCTGGAGAAACTCAGCGGGTGAGGCAGCATCTATGGAGCGAAGGAAATAGGCGAGGTTTCGGGTCGAAACCCTTCTTCAGACCCGAAATTAGATTTAGCATGGGGTCTATTATCCAGTTGGAGCACTCTAAAACGTGTATTCTCTATTTAATTTAAAACGACAACTCTTTAGGTTTGCTTTGCCTCGCATAAGTTGTACGTGAATTTTACTCAAAGCTTTTATTATTTTATGCTTAAGTTATTCTGTGACAAGTACTTGAAGTTTGTTTATTCTGTTGTCTAGTCATGCTCTGGCATTTGTGGGGCAAGGCTGACAAAAGATGAAAATACATTTGTGTGGATTTCCCATGGTTGTCGTGAAAACTTAATTATTTTTCTCAGAATGGTTCTTTAGAATGGGGTTGTTTATTGTGTCTGCGTTTTCGGATTTGTCGTCTTTATTCTCGTTACCGAAAGCAGCAACACAGTGCACACCAGTGTGAGTGCTGGAAGGAAAATATGTATGAACTGCTTCAGTGCTTTCGTTACACTGACAGTGACAGTTTTGTAGACAAGGCTTTACACTATGGTGCCTGAATTAAAACTTTATATGAATCCTCAAATTATTCACTTGTGGATTCATGAAATAAATGTTTCAGAATAATGCCAACAGTAGTTACTTGTAAGTTGGAGTACTGTGATTGAATGCTCACAGGAGGGCACAGAACAGATGTTGAAGAGTTGTGGAGCAGAGAGTACCAGGGAAACTGCAAATCCATTTTTCAGATTCTTGAGAATTTGAGAATGGAACTTTAAGGGCCTGTCCCACTTAGGCTATCTTTTAGGCCACTAGGCTGTCGCCACATGGTCGCCATGGTGTTGCCTGTATGGTCGTGAGTAGTCTTCGCAGTCGCCCAAAGAGTCGTAGTGTCTTTCTGGTCACCACTGGATTTTCAACATGTTGGAAAATTTTCGGAGACATTCGGCAACAGTGAGTTTGATGCCAATAAGCGTAGCTTGACTTCTCCTGATGTAGGTGTTGTCGTAGTTGTCACCAGGTTAACGTAGGTTGTCGCCAGGTTAACGTAGGTTGTCGCCAGGTGACGTAGGTTGTCGCCGGTGCTGAGTTTGTTTTTTTGTTGTTAAAGTAATGATTCTATTTTGAATTTTATGTTGAAAGGGGGTCCAGTCGCCATTTTTTCGGCATTCTGCTACGACTCTGACAGTCACCTAAAATTAGCCTAAGTGGGACAGGCCCTTTGTGATTTTTCTGCCCCTTTCTATGTACTGATCAAATCTTGTAGTAGTTACCTAAAATTGGAGAATTCAATGTTCATACCGTTGGGTTGTAAGCTACCCAAGCGGAAAGTGTGGTGCTGTTCTTCCAGTTGGTGTGTGACCTTACTCTGGCAATGGAGGAGACCCAGGACATAAAGGTCAGTGTGTGATTGGGAAGAGGAGTTAAAATTTACTATCTAAATGGCGTCAAGTTGGGAAAAGGGGAGGTACAACGGGATCTGGGGTTCCTTGTACATCAGTCTATGAAAGTAAGCATGCAGGTACAGCAGGCAGTGAAGAAAGCGAATGGCATGTTGGCCTTTATAACAAGTGGAATCGAATATAGGAGCAAAGAGGTCATTCTGCAGTTGTACAGAGCCCTAGTGAGACCACACCTGGAGTATTGTCTGCAGTTTTGGTCCCCTAATTTGAAGAAGGCCATTCTTGCTATTGAGGGAGTGCAGCGTAGGTTTACAAGGTTAATTCCCGGGATGGCGGGACTGTCATATGCTGAGAGAATGGAGCAGCTGGGCTTGTACACTCTGGAGTTTAGAAGGATGAGAGGGTATCTCATTGAAACATATAAGATTGTTAAGGGTACACTAAAAAGCTGGAGAAACTCAGCGGGTGCAGCAGCATCTATGGAGCGAAGGAAATAGGCAACGTTTCGGGCCGAAACCCTTCTTCAGACTGGATTGTTAAGGGTTTGGACACTCTAGCTGGAAACATGTTCCCGATGTTGGGGGAGTCCAGAACCAGGGGCCACAGTTTAAGAATAAGGAGTAAGCCATTTAGAACGGAGACGAGGGAACACTTTTTCTCACAGAGAGTGGAATTCTCTGCATCAGAGGGCGGTGGAGGCAGGTTCTCTGGATGCTTTCAAGAGAGAGCTAGATAGGGCTCTTAAAAATAGAGGAGTCAGGGGATATGGGGAGAAGGCAGGAACGGGGTACTGATTGGGGCTGTCTCGAAGGGCCTACTCCTGCACCTATTGTCTATTGTCTAATGGGTTGCGACCGAGAGATCCCATTGGCCTTGGTAGACGGAGCACAAGTGTTCCCTGGATGGAGGTGAGGGAGGAGGTATATGGACAGGTGTTAAATCTATTGTGTAGCAGGGGAAAGTACCTGAGGAGGGGGTGGTTTAGACGGGAAGGGGATGAGTAAACCACGGAATTGCGGAGGGATTGGTCTCTCCGGTCACAGGTGGAGATGTGGTGATGTCACTGTGGAAGGCATCAGGCGCTCCGGTTGGACCTCCGGCCTAGTCAGAATACTTCGGTAAGTCGAGGCTTGGGCCTGGAGGTCCGATTGGGTTGGCATCTCCTGGTCATTTAGGCCAGTACTCGGTCAGGCCTGGGGGTCTCTGGTTGTGCCGATGTTCTCCCTGTGTGGGGGGCTCACTTAGCCGGGACTGGTGGGCCGGTTGGAACTGCAGCTCCTTGACGTTGGGGCTCCCACTGAAAATTTTAAAAAGAATTATAGAAAATTCCTAATGGAGGAGGAGGCCATTTGGCCCATCGACACTGTGCTGATGGGAAAGAGAGTTGCCCAGCATAATCCAACCTTTCAAAACTGGATCTGAAATTACTGGACCCAGCCAAAGCAGTATGGGGATCTATAAGTAATACCAGGGTCCTGGATATTTGCCAAGTTTCATAATTCCGATCTAAGCCTCCTGAATCTGCATACCTGTGCTTCCCTCAACTTGAGCAAAGATAAGCATGAATGCATACCTTTTTCCAATGTGACTTCCATTTTCCAATGTGGGAGTCTGGGTATTTGAACATGAAGGATATGCTTTAATTTGAAGACCTAAAAGCAAGATAGCGGGTTCATGGGAACACCACCACCTTCAGGTTCCCGTCCAATTCTCCACTATTGCCATTGACTTGGAAAGATATTGTCCAGTCTAAATCCTGGACCACACTGTCCAGTAGTCTCTGGGAGAGCATTCACCAGAAATGCAATGGTTGAAGATAGCAGCTCATCACCTTCTCAAAGGCAATTAGGAATGTAAACTAAATCTGGCAAGGTCTCAAAATGAATATTTTAAAAACAAACTTTGTACTTCTCTAAATTAATTTCCATAGACCATTCTTCTGTTCAACTGATGAGACTCATTAGTATCTTTCTGCAATCTTATCTTCTATCGTTATTGATATTGGACAGCGTTTTGAACAATGTTTCCAAAGAATTGTGAACTTATCGTGCATTTTATTTTTTGGGGAAGATCACTTCTAGTGGTTTCTTGTGTGTTTTTAGTTGCGTTGTGATGTTGGAGTTAATATTTTCAATTCACCTATGCTACAAACATATACTGACATTCCATTTTAGTGTTGTGTGAAAGGGTGAAACATATCTTTGCTTCCCTTGACTTGAACAGAGATAACTATGAATACGTACCTTTTTCTGTTGTGACGTCATGTGGTGATGCCTAATGGTCAGCATGGAGAGACTGTTCTCTGCACTGAAAATAATTAAATCAGATTTAAGGGCATCAATGAAAGAGGATCTGGCAGAAGCAATTCTGTTCCTAAGGACGTTGTTATTATTAATACATTTTAGGTATGTACTTTTGTAGCAAACTTAACCACCTATGCATTTAGTTTTAATTTCTAATGCACGAGAAAAAATTTTTAGGTCATAATTTAGTCATTTAGCTCATACCTATGGCTTTCGTTTAATACATTTTGGAGTAATGCTTTTATCATTTCTATTTAATTCAATGGAATTAAAATTTTGTCATAGTCCTCTGGTTTTTTTTTCCTTTTAGCATAATGAATTATGTTTTTTGTTTCAAGAATAAACAATAAAAAGCCACAATAGCATAGCTACAACCAATAGACTCAAAACTTTAAGGACGTGGGTTAGTAAGAAGGAATTTGTTAGTAAGAAGCAAGATGAAAATTGGACTGTCATAGTGAACCACAGGAAGCAATTTTTGGCAAAATTTGCCTTGTTTTTTAGGAAACATATGAAAAGGCATCTTGTGTAATGTCATCATAGCAGATTTAGAATTATTATACTTGGGGGTCGGAGTTGGATACACAAGAAATCAAGGAGTCGGAGTCAGGTGTTTTGGGTATCGACTCCACAGCCCTGGTTATAAAAGAGCTTATGTATGCAGCCACAGTATTTATCTGGGTGGTCCGTTGAGTTTTAAGGTAAGGAAGGCCCTGGGATATCGAATGTGGGAAGAGATTATAATGGAAGGTCAAGAGTAGCTGGTTAGATTCATGAAAATCTTTTTTTTTTTTTAAACTGCTGATCTGAAAATCTGTAATATAAGCAGAACATGCTAGAAATTTCAGCAAGCCAGAGCGCACCTATAGGAACAAAATTAATTAATATTTTGGTTCTGGGACACTTTAGTGATGGGTTGAATAAATGGAATTTCTCTGAGTGGGATAAATAATGGTGCAATTAAATAAGATTTCCCACTGTGATGCACATCCAATTTTTCCATTATCCCACCATTCTTTCTCAACCCCCCCCCCCCACCTCAGTACCCTTCCACCTTTTATCCCTCCCTCTGGATTTACCTCACTCCTCTCCTTGTCTTCCTTTTGTCTCCTTTTCATCTGTCCACCTGTCTGCCAATCAAATCCCCCTTACCAGCATCCGACTCTCACTTGCCAGGCCTTGTCACACACCCCCCCCCCCACCTCTCTTTTATAGTTTTCATCCCCCAACTCCATCCGAAGAAACATCCCGACCCAAAACATCACCGATCCAATCACTGCATAGATGTTGCTTGACCTGCTGAGTTTTGTTTAAAATTCCAACTTCTGTGCCACTAAAGTAAGATTAAGCTTCTTTGGCTGTGTGGTGTGTGGCTAATATATAATCTGTGTCTGCAAAAAGCATAAGGATGGCAGACATAAATGGCCAGTTGTCACACAAACAGAAAGAGCAATTATCTAAAGTTGGAAAATTCCATTTCAATTCATAAAAACTCCAATGTGACAAATTGGCAGATGAAATTGGACAGGCTAGGGGTTGGACAGGCTAGATGCAGGAAGATTGCTCCCGATGTTGGGGAAGTCCAGGACAAGGGGTCACAGCTTAAGGATAAGGGGGAAATCCTTTAAAACCGAGATGAGAAGAACTTTTTTCACACAGAGAGTGATGAATCTCTGGAACTCTCTGCCACAGAGGGTAGTCGAGGCCAGTTCATTGGCTATATTTAAGAGGGAGTTAGATGTGGCCCTTGTGGCTAAGGGGATCAGAGGGTATGGAGAGAAGGCAGGTACGGGATACTGAGTTGGATGATCAGCCATGATCATATTGAATGGCGGTGCAAGCTCGAAGGGCCGAATGGCCTACTCCTGCACCTAATTTCTATGTTTCTAAGTGTTGTTCCTCTAGTTTTGTGTTGAACCTGTTGCATGAAGCCACAGAGAGGGAGTGGGATGGCAATTGGAAATGACAGGCAATCGGTGACCCAGAATCATCCCTGGCGATTGGATGCAGGTATTCCACAAAGTGGTCCAATGTAGAGGAGACCATGGTGTGAATGGTGCCAATTTAGTACAAAAGGACACAAAGGACATTTATTATCACATACACCAATTGGTGTAGTGAAATTTGACTTGCTCTAGATATGAAGACGTGCAAGTGAATCACTGCATTGTTTAGGACCCTGGATGATGGGACAGGAAGAGGTGAAAGGCAATTAGATTATTTTTATTTGGAGGTGCAAAGTAGTTGCAAATGGAATTGACTAAAGTGAACTGTTATACTTGGCAAAAATCCTATCCTCTGACAGGTACTTTGTGGGAAATGGTGAATTTGATTGGCACTCTAGTAACTATTACTGCAATAATTTCAATAACATAAATCCAAGGTGAAGCCAGAGAATTCACAGATATACTTACGGTGAGCAATATTTCCTGTTGGACCCAATGGAGTTCACAAACACTGGAAATATTGTATATTAATACCTCGTACTGCAATTACACCCCTTCTCATGAGAGTGGATGATCTCTCTATTACCTCATAAATCTTGCTCCATGGTGGGAACGTCGTGTCCCGGGAGCAATGGGAAAAGGGGGGAAGTATAGGTTGCCTAGTCCAAAGCACAATGCACCCTTTTCTCGTGCTTGGTTTCTTTGAGTACCCAAAGATTGCTATTTTATGAATTAACTTTGATCTTTACCCACGGTAGATTTTTAAGTATGATTCTGCTCATAAGACTAATTAATTTAAATGTATCTGTGATTTAAAAGCAAAATGCATTAACTATTAAACAAGACCAACCATGTTGTTTTTCAGAGCATGACAAATACGTGGCTGTGTGTGTGTGTTTACTTCACTGCCTGTAACGGAGACAGATTTACCTAAAACATTAACTCGGTTTCCATTCACTTCCTAATAATTTTAAAATGTTTCCGATAGCTGCTTCTGTTCGAGCCCCAAAAATTGCACATTGCCAGAAAATAGCCATCATTTTTAAGCTGTCCCCAATGCATGGAAGTTGCATGTTGCCAAAAGCATTTTACCACACCCACATGTTCAGACTGATGCATTCCCTGGTGCTCAATTTATAAGTTATGTGAAAAACAGGCCAGCTCCTGTTTCTAGCTCAGCCCTGTTTACGGGTGACTGCACAAATACCCCTTTCGTCTTGTGCACAGATTTTATTAAACCTACAATCATTTGAGCACTGATTCAGGTTTTAAGAACATAGAAACAGAACAGTACAGAAACAGGCCCTTTGGCCCACAATGTCTCTGTAGAACATGATGCCCCCTTCAACTGATCTCTTTTGCCTGCACATGATCCATATCCCTCCATTGCCTGCAACTCCATGTGCCTGGCTAAATGCCTCTTAAAAACCGCGATGGTATATTTTCTTAACAGAGAAAAAACTCGGATCAAAAAGGAATTTGTCAGTAAGAAGCAAGATGAAAATTGGACTGTCATAGTGAACCACAGGAAGCAAATTTGGCAAAATTAGTCTTTTTTTAGAAAAGACAAAGTTTGAGTGAAACAATTGTACATGTAAAGTTAGAAATTTATATTAATAATAGATGAGTGGATTCTTCAAGAGGGAAAATGGAGCAGCAGGCTGGGTCTATATCATACGTATGATGAGATACTAACCACAAACAGATCAACCATTTTAATTAGTCACTGTGCCCAGAAAAGGGCCCAACAGCCCTTTTTAACCTGTCACCTTTTTTGCTTTGGCAAATTAAGTGTTTGTTTTAAAATTGTGATAGTATCTGCCTCCACTACCACCGATGGCTTTTCACTGTGTGGGAAAAATCCCCTCTCAGATCCTTTGTAAACTATCATGTATCTTGCCATGGGAATTGATTGGCATTATCTACCCTCTTCATATCCCTCATAATTCTGTATACCTTTAATAAGTCTCCCCTTCAGCCCCGCTGCAGAGTAAACCAACCCAGACCATCCAATCCTAAACCTCGTTGGCCAGAAGTGGTAGAGGTGGGTACAATGACAACATTTAAAAGACATTTGGGCAAGAACATGGATTGGAGACATTTAAGGGAAAGGGTCAAATACTGGAGGGCTTAGCTTCCAGGTAACAGAGATTTGCAACGTTTTTACAGAGTGATAAGTGCCTGGATCATGCTGCTCTTAGAGATGGTAGAGGCACATATGATAGTGATGTTGGAGATATATTACACCAGACAAACGATCAGGCAGAGATATGTTAGGCGCAGAAGTGGTGAGCCAAAGGGTCTGTTTCTGCACTGTACTGTTCTGTGTTCTCAACCCATGTGCAATATGGATTTGATGCCAGTATGGCCAGGTTTGATCTTGATTAATCAGATTATGATGTGTATTAACAATGCATTGGTCAATTGAGATTGAAACATCCAACCATTCCTCTCGAATCTGTGCTGTGTAAAGTTGTCTTCACTCACTTACATGCCTGTTTAATGATTGACTGGAGGGAATGCTTTTCTGCAGAATAGTGGTGGATGGTGTTGCAGAACAGCTAGAAGATTTGCATTCCTTGCTGTGGCTGAGGTTATGTGACAAATGTTTCTGCTTTAACTTTGTATGCATCTTTTACTGAATCAGGTTAGCCACAATTGGCAATGCATTGGGATTGCCAAACCTGGTGTTCAGTTGTATTTCTATTACCTCAGATATTAATGCATTATAATGCATGGTCCAATAATTGATATTTGCCTGTTCAATTTTAGATTGGTCTTTATATTTTAAAATACTGAAGGAAGTGAAATGTGATTCTATAAAAATTAAAAAAAATTGCTTTCATTGGTGATGCTCTCTGATATGTCAACAGTAAATCATAAATTAACTGCTAAGAACTGACTTGTATCTTATGGCCGCACACATTTATTGACTTTATGATACTGAAGATTTTGACTCCAAGATTATGTTTAGGATCAAAAGTCAATTACCAATATTCAGACGTCAGCTGCCCTAAAAAGTAAGTGTGTATGGTTAATTTTAAGATTGTTTTTAACTCATCAGAATGGGTGATGACTATGTGGCATAACACACAGTTGAGAATTAGAAGTTTCAACAGTCCCTGATGCAAGCCACAGATTGATGAAAGATTATTACATCAAAATCTGATGCATTGCCAAAATATAGTACAATAAGTGCAGCTTTTTTTGCCCCTGGTTGAATTACATAGAATCTTGCATTTCTCTGCAGATTGCAGAACTCGAGGACAATTCAATGCACTGTCGCACCATTTCCGTGGCAAACGGTCATCTAAACACAGCTTCCATGATGAATCACCATTAAGGACAAAGAGAAGTCCCACACGTTCCAGGTACATTTCACATGAAACCCAATTTGCTGGAAACTGATAATAATTTGTAAAGCATTTTAAAAGTCACAGTACAGAGCTCAGTTTAATAAATTAATTGAGGATTCAAAAGCATTGAATTAAAGATATTTTTCTCTCGATCCCCATTGAATCAAAATTTAAAACTGCCAATATTTTAATATTTTGAAGTTTCTAGTGGAGAATGTTCTATGATGTTTTTGATCTATATTTTTATGTGCATGTGATTATAAAATCAGCCGATCATCAAAACACAATGAGTGTCTCATGTATTATGGAGTCATCGAGATACAGCATAGAAACAGGCTCTATGGGACCACCATGTCCACACTGGCCATCAAGCACCCTTTAATCCCACATCAACTCAAATCATGAATCTTATAGGTTTATCTCTTGTGTTGGTCTTCTGGTCACCTGCAACATCTCAAGTGTGGGAGTCTTATTCGGTGCTCAGATAGGGAGGGAGCAGTACATTGAAGTCTCCCATCCAAAGTAAATTGGTGGCCTTACTGTCTTCAGTGATCAATGTAGAAGAGTACAGGTCCAGCTGCTGGGTGAGCTGTTAATCAGTTGGAGGCCTCATTGTAGCGGTACACATAGAAAAGATGAAATGTCGCTATGGTGTTGGGAAGGATCAGGGGGAAGGTTCTGTTTCAAAGAGCTTGATGGGTTGAATCGCTTCCTTCTTTCCTGGGGAGACATGGAACCAGTTTTACGCAGATTTGGCATCTATTTACACGCTAGATCAGTTTACAACATCCAATTATCATTGCCACCAGCGTGACTTCTGGATGTGTGAGGACATCAGAGTAACCGGGTGAAACTGAGTCGGTCACAGGAAGAATGTGCCAACTCCATATAGACCCGAAGGTCAATATCAAACCTGAGTCACGTTTTGTGAGGCAGTAACTCTACCTGCTGCCCACCAATTAGATGCAGCAATGGGGAGCTTGGGCACTTTCTACAAACATCAACTAAGATTTCTAAAATGTTTTTTTATTCGCTGGTTATCATTTGCACTCTAATCTCTAGAAATCAAGTTGATAATACATTTTTATGTACGTTTTTGAAAACTGGCACAATCATCTTCCCTTTACATCTGATTGTTACTAATGTGCTCTCATTTAAAAAATATCATTGCAGTTCTTTGATGAATGCCTTTCATGCTGACAATCTAACGTTGTCATCGAAAGCCGCTTCTGCAAAAGCTGATGGCCCTGCCAATGATTTCCAGGATTTTGTGACTGGCATACAAAAGACCATCACTGATCTTCAAAATCAGGTGAGGAGACATTTTTAGAGAAAATAAATTGTGTTAGACTTGTTTATTTATCATCGGGTCACGATGGGCTGATGAGTAAATCCCTTGGTGGGAAATGCAGAACCACACAAGCCCTGGAGTAGTGAATACCATGGAGGGAGGGGGGGGGGGGGAGACAGTCTCAGGAGGGGGAGGCGCAGATTGCGATGAAGGGCCCGGAATTCTGCCTGAAGGTGGAGAGAGAGTGAAGTTGGTGGGAGAGAGGAACGGTGCTGTTCAAGTTGGGCAAAACATACTTGGAAAGCGGCCATTGGTCATGGGGAGAGGAGCTTGGTTGAAGTTGGATTGTAATTAGAACATGGAGTTGTAGTTTGAAGCAGTGGCAAATCGACACATGGGGATGTGGTGACTCCTGGGGTTTGGAGTGGAGGTTGGGTGTCGCAGGGAATATCGTCAAAATCTAGATAAGGAGGTTAGTATTTGGGCAGACAATTTAAATAAGGTTGCGCTGCACATGCCTAGGCTCAATCCCGGCATTATCGAAAAACTGTTACATGACCAATCATGAATGAAAACCATGGACATTGCACAGTAGGCGCATCTCCTGTAACTTTCCATTCAAATCAAATAACATAATGCACAGAAACTTGGCACTCATCCATCCCATTTTAGGCATTATTGTTTTCTTGGGTTCTAATCACAATACTAATGTGGATGTGGTTGCAAGAGAAAGCATAACCAAAGTTTTCTAAAATGAGCTGTCTAAATAAACAGTGAGGAATGACAGAGGAGACAGCAGACAGGTGAATGGAGTAGGTAGATAGTGGAGGTGAAGTTCGGTAGAAAACAATGCAGTGTCCATCGGAGAAAAGAAAACAAACATATTAAATATAACTTTTCTTACAGACTAAAGAAACAGTGTGATCTAAGAATCCAGGTACGAGTTCACATGATGCCAGTGTTTTTGTATACACAAATTGATGTTTGACATGGGACAGTTCGTTAACTGGTAGCAAATGATCCCAAGTTCTCAGTTACATGTTTGCAGACACATTGCTTTTTTTTAATAGACTAAAAGGAGACTTATATCAATTAAAATTAATTCATTTATCAATTATTTTATCAATATGCTGCTGTTTTGAATTTATGACCAATCAACTTCAAAATTAATAAATTCAAAACGGCAGCATATTGATGGAATAAAATAGTTGATAAATGAATTAAACAATACCCCTCCTCCCGGTCGCCTAGTTTGCAGCTGATCAGCTTTGGGTGGAGATCCCCTTGCTCCCAATCCTGTCACTCAGTAACCTGTCTTTTGTCTTTGCACAGATTAAAACACTTGAAGCGCGACTCAGTAAATCTGGTTGTACTGATGGAAAAGCAAGAGAACGATCCAACAACGAGAAGTGGAAAGAGGATTCCTGCACCACCTGCATATGCAAGGTAAAAGTTTGAGGCAGCAGCATCAGTGGAATTTATGGTGGTGATTGTGAGAGCACAATACACAAGATCCAAGTATGTTACTTGTTCTTTGTGAAACTATGGGGAAACTGCATTCAGTCTCTGCATTAAATAATGAGGCATGGGTGGACACCATTTGAAGTCATCTTATCCTTTATATACCTGTTCTGCTGCCTTCAGGGAACAATGGGTTTAAACTCCATAATTTCTCTGTTCCACTCAACTATTCTGTATTCCACAATTTCCTGTGTTTTCTCTACTCTGTTTGCCCTCTCGGGATGCATTAACTTGCGCCCTCTGAACTGAATTCAAATTTTCTGTTCTCGAACAAGTCTATTGAAGTCTCCTTACAATCTACAGCTTTCTCATTTTCTATCCATCGTGGCTAAAGGCAATGGATGCAGCAAAGGCTATGAGTCCTGACAAGATTCCAGCAATAGTACTGAACAAAGATCTTATAGCGGAGCAAGATAGGCTACTCCTGCGAAATGCAATGGGCTGACGTGTAGTACGCTACGGAGGGGATCATGGGCATTTTTCCCCGCCCATTTTAGTAACCTGACCCGACCCGACTCGCAGTGTAATCAATGTCGCGGGGCAACAGTTTGTGTGGGTTAGATTCATAAATCTGTCAGTTCATACTTCTTGTCAACAATAAAATTTGACTCTGGTAATTGTCTTTTTTAATGTTTTTTAAATCATTTCTTTTTAAATGGCTCACAAGCAGTGTTTGAGTTGATTTTGTAGTAACCGGAACCGACCTGACTCGCAGGGTGATTGACATTGTGGGGGAACTTTTGTGTGTGATATAGGGTTAGATTCAGAATTCTGTTAGTTCATAATTCTGTTAATTCTTGTTAAAGAATAAAATGTTTATAAACACACATACATGAAAATTATATAAATGTATATAATCATATAACACACACAATTATATTTCTTCTGATCCAATAATGAACTTTATTTCAGACTAGACAAGGGACATTAAATAAGAAACATTGTAAATAAGAAACATTGTAAATCTCCCCGCAACTTCACACACACACTAGGCCTTATCCCCCCCCGGCACTCCCTCGCCTGCCCCCTCACTACAATGTCTCCCCCCCCTCCTATGCCCCTCTCCCCGCTGCCCCGCACTCCCTCGGCCCCGGGCCCCGCACTCCCTCTCCCGCGGCCCCGGGCCCCACACTCCCTCTCCTCGCTGCCCCGGGCCCCGCACTCCCTCTCCCGCTGCCCCGGGCCCCACACTCCCTCTCCTCGCTGCCCCGGGCCCCGCACTCCTTCTCCCCGCTGCCCCGCACTCTCTCTCCCCGCTGCCCCGCACTCCCTCTCCTCGCTGCCCCGGGCCGCGCACTCCTTCTCCCCGCTGCGGATCCAATCTTTGGCCGGAAGCAGGATGGCGGAACAAGATGGCGGGGGCTGGTTGCTAAAATGAGTCATAAAATCGCCCATGAATCCGCCCATGAGCGTACAAAACGTTTGCGTGAGAGTAACCCATCTTGCTTCGCTATAAGATCTTTGGTACTGAAGGCTTGGTCTCCAGGACTTGTTGTGCCCTTGTCAAACTGTTTCAGTACAGTGGCAACACTGGCATCTACACTACAATAAGGAAAATTGCCCAGGTATGTCCTGTCCACAAGAAGCAGGGCAAATCCAACCCCATCATTACTGCTCTATTAGTCTACTCATGATCATCAGCAAAGTGATGAAAGGAATGATTGATAAATGCCCCAAAAAAAAATGGAGCGCATAGAGAGAAGTAGGAGGTTTAAAGGGGTTGTAAAGGGAAAGTTTACTTCACCAAGTGATTGATACCTGGAACACACTGCCAGATTAGGTGGTGGAACCAGATATAATTACTATGTTTAAGAGGCATTGCACCACCATTAAACTGGCAAGCATGGAAAAATACTTTCCTAATGCAGGCAAAGAAGATTAGTGTAGATGAGCAAAATGTTTGGCAAGGACATAGAGGGCCTTAGGGCTCGTTTCTGAGCTGTACAATTCTGACAGAGGAATTTCTATTCTCTTTGAACTCTCCTCTGTGTACTTAAAGAAGCTCGTAATTTTAGTTTTTATCTGTTTGTCCACAACTTTTTTTCTCCTTGATATGTCCTCCGCTTTGTAGGATTCTAAACTTATCCACATCTTTGGGCTAACTTTTTTCTCCTAAATGTTTTTTTTTTCAATATAATGCCCTCCTTAGCTTTCAATGTGACCAGCCGCATTTTTATCTGCCAGCATTGGACTGACTTTATTTTCTTCAATCAAGGAGTGATCAGCACATTTTTATTTGTCTTCATGCCATCTTCACTGCGTTTAAGCATTATGTTGAAGTGTAAAGTTGTGCAATAACACTTGCTTTTCGTCAGCATTATCATGTTGGCCTAATCACTTGATTATCAATTGATGGATTTGAATTCTGGTAATTGGAAGCAGTGAGAGACTAATTGTACTCCAAGAGTGTGGGGCAGGATGCTATGGTTAATTTGTGCGTGAAACAAACAAGTTTTCTGTTTCCTTTTTCAGGAGGGGCAGCTTACGTGCTTTGTTGAAACATGCCCACCAGCCAGTTGTTCTAATCCTGTAAAGATGGAGGGAATGTGCTGTCCAGTCTGCACAAGACAAGATGAAAAGTCCTAAACCATCACTGCAGAACTGAAGGGGATATAGGATCCTTTATATTCTCCAATGAGTTGTGATGTATGGATGTCAGTATGAATACTGTGTGCTTTCAGAACTACCCATCAGTATTCATTCAAAAATGGAAAGGAAACTTCAATTTGAGGAAATCCCAAGAAATATTAAACAAAAGTGCTCGAATGCATGCTTCATGTTAACTGATTATAAATCAGTAACGTAATTAAACATTATATGTGCATGTACTGTGTATGTACTGTCAAAGAGAACCACAATGCAAAAGTATTGAAAGGGAAGTAGTATGTTATCTATGACTGGGTGATTTCAATTTGTTTGCCATGTTTTCTTAGTAAGAAGCTTCTCAGGTTCGAAATGCCAAAATGAAAGTGGTGCTACATGTATCTTGTATTTGATATTATAGTGAATAGCAGGAGCTAACATACCATAACATTTCCAGACTCCTTTATTTGCTTGAAAGCAAAATCTATCTCAAGAACTCATCTAGTTCAGCAACCATATGTCATTGCTTTTTGAATGAGTGTGAAAAATAGTTTAAGGAGGAATAAAAACACTAAAGCAGTGCTTTTTTTAATAAATATATATATTTTTTACTCTGTTATAGAGTTCCCCCAGGTGTTTGGTGTGCTAGAAGTCTTTCACCATTCCAAGGTGTTGAGACTTGTCGGCTGTTCATTTAGTTACTTGGCTCTGCTTGGAAATAATGTGAAGATGTTATTTGTACAATTCAGACATTTGGTACATAGATGCCTACTAATTTACAGGTTGGTGTACATATACATTGAAAAAGTGCATCTGGTGTTTTGCTAATTGGCACAGTATGTCAGCGTTCTCACACAATAAGTAAGATTTTAAAAAAAAATTAGCAATCTAGATTAGAACTTTTAAAGAGTTTTTGTTAACGTCTTTGTGGCCTAGCTACTGAATATTCAGCTCTAACCATTACACCTTATTGGATATATGGCATTTTGCACTTCCTGAATTTTTGGATAATTTTTTAATGTACTGGTAGTGTTTTTTTTTTACATTGTTGGAATTGTTACTGTATACAGGCATAAGAAATGGAGAATGGGGGGAGGGGGGGGGGAGGGCATGATATAAAAGGGTTTTCTTACTCCCTGATTGTTCACTGATCAGCTGTGCTAACCAATGAAACAGTATTAAATATTGTCTAACATTTATAATCATTGTTTCTTTATTGTAGGGAAGAAATTTTATTTATTTGCTCAGTCAGGTGTAATTGGTACCTTTTATTCATCGATGAAGGATAGATATCATTTTTTGTTAAAGCATACAGTAATCATACCTCAGCTTTTCCATTTCAGGTGCTAATTGATTGAAAAACAACATTGTCAAGTTACTTTAAAAGAAAAAGTAGCCACATTTGTAATATGCCAAACCGGCATAGATTTATTAACGTGAAGCCCTTTTTAAGTTATTTTAATACTGAAAAGATTTGTAATAGAAAAAACATCACAGCAGCAACAAAATCTCACGTGATTAATTGTTTTGTTTGGATCTTTTTGTGAAAACAAACCACCAATTTACAGGGAAGATTCATTATCATGACTTTCAATGTTAAGGTAGTCTTTTCTCCGTGCTTCACGGGTATAAAGGAACAATGTTGTAATCTGGAAAATACTAGCTGTTATTTCTGCTTATAGAAAATTTGTCTGGGTTCATTTTTGTTTCAAAATCTGTTTTATCTTTGTCTTGAGCACATGAAAAAGCTGGTGATAGCTCCACAGGCAGAGTGATAACTCCCATTCTGTATGATTCTTTGCAGGCTGTGATACTGATTAATGAATTGTTCTGTTGGAACAATGTGAGGCAGTTCTGCTGCTTTGGTGTTATTCTCTCTTTCTCCTAACAGCAGTGCTGATTAGTTTTTATGCTGAACAATGTCCATGTTGAATTTGTTCATACTGTCCTGGCGCTGAAAGTCTTAATAGCCATATTAGTTCAATGAGAACAGAACAGGAGAACAGCCTATGCTCTACCTAGCATAAAATAATAAATTTACCAAAGAGATGTTTGCACTGTGTAATACTTTTGTATGAATCAAATTAAACAGACCACAATATCTGAAAAGTGCAGTGTCATTTTCCGAGTCCCATTCAGTTATTCTTTGCATATAATAAGTAGGTGATTTTGAGATGTCGATGCGGTAATCCAGAGCTGGACTTGCAGATAGTGTTGGCTCTCTGTTTTTTTCCATTGGCATCATTCACAACAACATAATTTGCAGGTGCAAGATTTATCAGTCATGCAAGGAGTTCTGAAAGGTCACACCAAAAGGGAAGTAATTTGATCAAATTACACTGAAGGGAGGCCAGAGGTCCTCAAATGAAGTGAGGAATCTGCTGGAGTTTTGTCTATCCCTACATTTCCCATTGAAAATGTTCCCTACAGTCCTGAGTCAAGGTACTGGAGCCACTGCATACCTTCTCTCTCCCCCCTCAGTTTTACCCCAGTCACAGCTGGTACTTCTAAAGCAATTAGGTGAAAGGTAAGTGGTTTGCTTCCTTTACTTAACATTAATGTTTATTTTGCCTAAGTTAATTTAAATCACGAAATATAGTTAACCAATTAATTGCTTTTCAACTCCTTTTCAATCCAACATCATGGGCCGAGCAGCCTGTCTTTTTCTATGCATGTCTGAGAGGAGAGACATTTGTTCAGGGGAAGAAAAGCCTTTGACATAATGAGCTGTCAGAACACTCTCGGGATGGTCCTAGTTTTCACTGCACTTTGAGATAGCAGGATGATGTTAGGAACGCCAGTGCCAACATGGTGACAAATGCAAGGAATAGGTTGGTCCCAGCACATTATGACAGATTGGATTACCCTCTTTAGAGATGCAACGTGGGAACAGGCCCTTCGACCCACCGAGTCCACTCCGACCAGCGATCACCCCGTACACTAGCACTATCCTACGCAATAAGGGCAATTTACAGAAGCAAATTAACCTACAAACCTGTATGCCTTTGGAATGCGGGAGGAAACAGGAGCACCCGGAGAAAACATGCACGGTCACAGAGAGCATGTACAAACTCCATACACACAGCACCCGGAGTCAGGTTTGAACCTGGGTCTCTGGTCCTGAAAGGCAACAAAGCTACCGCTGCACCACTGGGCCACCCTCTCATCCATCTATATTACTAAAAGTCTGATCTTGACCACTTCCTGTTCTGTATATTGATTTTAGAAAAAACACTGCCACTTATGGTTTTGATTTTTGGCCATCTTACTCAGAGTACCCCTCCGCTGTGCAGGACAAGAGGATTTTTCCCCATTGATGAAAAATAAAAGAGTTATTAGTGTTTAAAAAATGTTGAGATTCTCTCTCCTGAAGGCCACGCCCCTTCCGGAGGGACTATAAAACGCAGAAGTGTTGAGTGCCTCAGTCAAGTTGGGGGAGCGAGAGGGCCACGTCTCTCTGTCTGAGCTGTGAATAACACTGAACACATGTCTAATAAGCTGTGAGTGTGGTTTTACTGACCTTGAGTGCCCTTAATGTGGTTTGAAAATGAAAATGGTTGGTTTGAAATAAAGCACAGCAAATGGTTGGTGGTGGTTGGTTTGAAATAAAGCACAGCAAATGGTTGGTGGTGGTTGGTTTGAAATAAAGCACAGCAAATGGTTAGTGGTGGTTGGTTTGAAATGGCAAATGATTAAAAGTCTAAACTTGACAACTTCCTGTTTGCACTGTATATTGATTTAAGATACAACGCTACCACTTACGGCTGTGATTTTTGGCCATCTTACTCAGTCCCCCTCCGCTCATCAGGTGCAGAGGATTCTTCCCATCAAGGAAAAATAAAAGTGTTATTAGAGTTTAAAAAATGTTGAGAATCTCTCTCCTGCCATGAAGGCCACACCCCTTCCGGTGGGAAGGGGGGAGGGATTATAAAACCAGGAGGTGTGGGTGTGGCTTAGTCTATGCAAGATGGGGGAGGGAGAGGTCACGACTGAGCTGTGATTCAACTGAACACACTGAATGTCTACTGAACTGTGAGTGTGGTGTTTTGTGTGGTTTTATGATGGTTTCACCCTGCTTGAAGTGGTATGACACTGCACTTGAATTTGGTGGCCTTGCACCCTGCTTGAAGTGGTACGAAACTGCACTTGAATTTGGTGGCCTTTCGCCCTGCTTGAAATGGTATGAAACTGCACTTGAATTTGGTGGGCTTGCACCCTGCTTGAAGTGGTATGAAACAGCACTTGAATTTGTTGGCCTTGCACCCTGCTTGAAGTGTTTGGAAACTGCACTTGAATTTGGTGGCCTTGCACCCTACTTGAAGTGGTAAGAAACTGCACTTGAATTTGGTGCCCTTGCACCCTGCTTGAAGTGGTAGGAAACTACACCTGAATTTGGTGACGGTCAACCATGATCACAATGAATGGCGGTGCTGGCTCGAAGCGCCGAATGGCCTCCTCCTGCACCTATTTTCTATGTTTCTATGGGACCCAACGGGTTGCACTTAGTCTAATGTTAAATATAATAATAATGGATGGGATTTATATAGCGCCTTTCTAATACTCAAGGCGCTTTACATCGCATTATTCATTCACTCCTCAGTCACACTCGGTGGTGGTAAGCTACTTCTGTAGCCACAGCTGCCCTGGGGCAGACTGACGGAAGCGTGGCTGCCATTCTGCGCCTACGGCCCCTCCGACCACCACCAATCACTCACACACATTCACACACAGGCAAAGGTGGGTGAAGTGTCTTACCCAAGGACACAACGACAGTAAGCACTCCAAGCGGGATTCGAATTGGCCACCTTCCGGTCGCCAGCCGAACACATAGCCCATTGCTGTCTACTGCGCCATCTGTCTATCCTACCAATTGTAAGTTTGCACCATCTGTCTATCCTACCAATTGTAAGTTTGCACCAGGGCTTCCCTGGGGTACCTTGCAGAGCATTTGATACCACAGATAATGATGGAAATGGGATGGCAGTGACACTGAAGACAAGAAAAACTGTTAGACAATTCATCAGATCTGTAATTGTTTGAATACAAACCTGTTTTTAAGTCGCAGAGAGAAAGTCTAGCGAACTTTGGATTGGGTGGAGGCCCTGTTTCTTCAGGTAACATGTCGAAACAAGGAGCTGCAAAATAAGACACAGTGCTGGAGTAACTCAGCCAGTCAGGCAGCATCTCAAGTGAACATGATAGGTGATGTTTTGGGTCGGGACCCTTCTTCAGACTGATTGTCGGTAACCTGTTGACAGGTATGGTGGCACGGTGATGTAGTGGTAGAGCTACTGCCTTACAGCGCCAGAGACCCGGGTTCGATCCTGATTACAGATGCTATCTATACGGAGTTTTATGTTCTCCCCATGGCCTGCATGGGTTTTCTCGGAGATCTTCGGGTTCCTCCCACACTCCAAAGCCTGACAAGTTGTAGGTCAATTGGCTTGATATAAATGTAAAATTGCCCTGAGTGTGTGTAGGGTAGTGTTAATGTGTGGGGATCAGTGTGGATTCAGTGGGCCCCAAGGGGCTGTTTCCATGCTGTATATCTAAACTAAACTAAATTAAAAGTACTAGGTTGATGCAGATGAGGAGGTTTGTTGATAGACAAATGATGGTCAGAGATGAAAAGACAAAGTGAGACAAAAGGATGAAAGAATTGTGAATCTAAAGGAAGGAATGGAGGAGAGAAATAGGTGTGCGTACAGGTGGTGCAAAGGGGAGAAGTGGGGGGGGGGGGGGGGGATATGTAGTTAACTAAAATTGGATGTTCATACCATTGTTTGTAAGCAGTGTTTTTTCTCCTCTTTGCTGTGGCCTCACTTTGGCAATAGAGGAAGTCCAGGACAGAAAGGTTAGTAACTGGGGGGTATCCAGCAGGCCATGGCGTACCAAGCATTAGGATTTAGGGGAGATGGTCTCCGAGTCTAGGCTTGGTCTCACCGATGTACAGGAAGCCCCATCTGGAAAACGAAATGCAGTAGATGTGGTTAGACAAGTTGCATGTGAACCCGTGTCTCACCTGGAAGGGGTGCTGGGGTCCCTGGATTGAGGTGGGGGAGGAGATATAGAGATGGGTGTTACATCTCTGGTTGCTGGGGAAAGCACCTTGGGAGGGTTTGGTTGGTAGGAATGAATGATGGAGGGAGCGATCTCTGCAGAAGGCAGGAAGGGGTGAGGATGGAACAATGTGACTGGATGTTAAAGGATGATGTGCTGCATGCGGAGGCTGGTGAGGTGTAAGTTGAGGACCAGGAGAACTTTATTCTTTTCCATCTGGGAGGAGGGGGAGTGAGAATAGAACTATGGACACAGAGAAGACAAATGCGAGGGTCCCATCTATGGCAGCGGAAAAGGGGGAGGGGGGTTTGGAGAGGGACATGTTCACTAAAGAATGAAAAACCTCATCTTCGGAGCAGATGGGGTGGAAATTGACCTTGCACGAGGCAGGGTGTAAGGAAGTGTGGAGATAACTCTGGGAATCAGTGGATTTGTAGTAGATGCCAGCCGTCAGAGAATTTAGGAAAAGGTTGGGAGGTCATGTTACAGGTGTACAAGAAATAGTTGAGACTACATTAAGTGAATTATGTTCAGTTTTAGCCAACCTGTTAAAGGAAATATGTTAAGCTGGTACGGGCACAGAGAAGATTTATGAGGATATTGCCCGGACTCGAGGGCCTGAGCTATAGGGACAGGTTTTGCAGGCTAGGTCTTTATTCCTTGGAGCGCAGGAGGATGAGGTGTGACCTTGTGGTGGTGTATACGATCATGAGAGGAACATAGGGTAAATGCAGAGTCTTTTATCTTGAGTAGGGGAATTGGGAACCAGAGGGCATGGATTTAAAGTGTGGGAGGGGGGAGAATTAAAATTATTATAATAATAATAACTTTATTTATAAAGCACTTTAAACAACTGCAGTTGCCACAAAGTGCTGTACATTAGAACTCATGGACAAAAAGCTATTACAAACCATTAAAAACCGTAAAACGAAGGACTAAAAAACACACTAAAAATTAAAAGACATTAAAAGCACTAAGAACAGGAGCAATGCCTCAGCCAGTGTCGAAAGCCAAAGAATAAAAATGTGTTTTTAGGGAGGATTTGAAGATGGACAGTGAGGGGGCCTGTCTGTTGTGCAGCGGCAAGGTGTTCCAGAGTGCCGGAGCAGCAACAGAAAAGGCTCTATCCCCTCTGAGCTTCCGCTTAGACCTTTGTACCTGAGGGGCAACATTTTTATATAAGAGATGGTTGGGTATATAGGTATGGTTTTCAGAGGGATGTGGGCCAAACACAGGCAGGTGGGACTAGCGAGATGGGGCATAGAAACATAGAAAATAGGTGCAGGAGTAGGCCATTCAGCCCTTCGAGCCTGCACCGCCATTCAATATGATCATGGCTGATCATCCACTCAGTATCCTGTACCTGCCTTCAAGGACCACATCTAACTCCCTCTTAAATATAGCCAATGAACTGGCCTCAACTACCTTCTGTGGCAGAGAATTCCAGAGATTCACCACTGTGTGGGCAAGTTGGGCTGAAGGGCCTGTTTCCATGCTGTATGCCTATGATAGTCTGTCCCCTGCGATGAAGACAGAGGGATCAAGAAAGGGGAGAGATAGTCCAAGTTAATTTGAGGGCAGGGTGAAAGTGCCAAAATATTCAGGCAACATAGTTTGTAGCTGTAATTGTAAAAGGAAAAGATCTGAAAGATGCAGCGTGCAACGATTGATGGAAATCTGAAGTAAAAGTGAATGTTGGAAACACCAAGCAGTTCATGCAGCCCCCCCCCTGGAGAGAGGAGGAACTGAATTTATATTACATATATATAACTCTTTACATCAGAACTGGCACAGAGTAGAAACATAGAAATTAGGTGCAGGAGTAGGCCATTCGGCCCTTCGAGCCTGCACCGCCATTCAATATGATCATGGCTGATCATCCAACTCAGTATCCCGTACCTGCCTTCTCTCCATACCCTCTGATCCCCTTAGCCACAAGGGCCACATCTAACTCCCTCTTAAATATAGCCAATGAACTGGCCTCAACTACCCTCTGTGGCAGAGAGTTCCAGAGATTCACCACTCTCTGTGTGAAAAAAGTTTTTCTCATCTCAGTTTTAAAGGATTTCCCCCTTATCCTTAAGCTGTGACCCCTTGTCCTGGACTTCCCCAACATCGGGAACAATCTTCCTGCATCTAGCCTGTCCAACCCCTTAAGAATTTTGTAAGTTTCTATAAGATCCCCTCTCAATCTCCTAAATTCTAGAGAGTATAAACCAAGTCTATCCAATCTTTCTTCATAAGGCAGTCCTGACATCCCAGGAATCAGTCTGGTGAACCTTCTCTGCACTCCCTCTATGGCAATAATGTCCTTCCTCAGATTTGGAGACCAAAACTGTACACAATACTCCAGGTGTGATCTCACCAAGACCCTGTACAACTGCAGTAGAACCTCCCTGCTCCTATACTCAAATCCTTTTGCTATGAAAGGATTTCAAGACGGGTTAACAAAAGTGGATGAATTCCATCTTGAGGATCAAAGACGACTGGCAAGACACAAGATGGGATGCCGGAGACATAAGGAACTGAAGTTGCTGGAATCCTGAGCTAAACAAGTGATGGAGTAACTCAGCAGACCATGCAGTATTTGAAGGGAAATGGACAGGTGACATTTTGGGTCAGTATGATGAAAGGGCCCGATCTGAAACATTGTCCATTCCCCTCCAGCACTTTTTTTACTGAAGATGGGATGCTGTTCTTCAGACAAATATTGGATCTGCACCCTTCTATGCCTTGGTAAGTGAATTGCTTGTTTGGATATTACAATTTTGAGAGGCTCTAGCTTCATAATCCACTCAGGCCCTCAGTTTCATCCTTGCGTGAAAAGAATGCATGCTCAGATCTCCTGTGAACCACCGTGTTCCTGACCACAATCCTCTGTCCTTTAGCTTTTGACATATTTTCTATCCAGAAGAGTTTTCTGCTGTCTACCTTATCTGTGGCCCTCATAATTTTGTATCAAGGCCCCTTTCAGTCATCTCAGCTTGAAAAATGCTAACCCAGCCCGATGAAACATTTCACCCCAGGTAACATCCTGTTGAATCTCCTCTTGCACCATCTCCATTACATTTACATCCTTCCTAGAATGTGCAGACTAGAATTTCAGGCAGTATTTTAGCTGTAGCTGAACCAAAGTTCCAGAAAGTTGTACCAGTACCTCCCTACTCTTGTGTCTATGCCCTGTCAATGCCCAAAATTGACTTGGATGTGACTCCTGACCCACCACTCTAGTTAATTGATGTCTTCAGTATGGTAGACAAAAATGCTGGAGAAACTCAGTGGGCGAGGCAACATCTATGGAGCAAAGGAATAGGTGACGTTTCGGGTCGAGACTCTTCAGTATGGTGGTAATTTGCAGATGAGCAACCAAATCCAGCATCATCTGCATTGCATGAATGAAAACAACAACTCCCATCGACTCTATTCATTTGGCTGCAAGATCTGAGCACATTATCAGCTTTGAATATTCAGAGTACAAATGTGAAAGGATTAATTCATACGCAACCCACAAACATCAAAATAATTTCCATACTTGAGCTCCCAATCTAGTGAGAATGTTTCATTCTGGATGTTGAAGATGCCAGAATCTGATAAATGAAATGTTTAATATTGATACAACAAAATCTATTCCTGACGATCACGAGAACCAAATGTTGCATTTTAAGAGAGTTGGTCATTGTGGTTGCCTGGAGCGGCACTGCCTTCATGAGATTAATTAACTGAATGCCAATGTTTGACCAGATAATCAGATTTTTATTTGTGTTCCTATACAGTAAACTATTATATCTTTTGATTTAATCAAAGAGCACATTCCACAAAACAAAGCAAATGCATTGTGGCACGCAACAAATATATTATTTGTCTGAGTGGCGGCACGGTGGCGTAGCGGTAGAGTTACAGCGCCGGATACCCAAGCTTCGATACTGACTGTGGGTGCTGTCTATATGGAGTGTGTCCATTCTTGTTATCTACCTGGGTTTTTCACGGACACGCCCGTTTCCTCCTATATTCCAAAGACGTACAGGTTTGTAGTTTAATTGGCTTTGGTAAAATTGTAAATTTATCCCTAGTATGTGTACCACAGTGTAAGTGTGCGGTAATTACTGGCTGGCGCAGACTCGGGCCAAAGGGCCGTTCTCTGCTGTTTCCAATTCCGCATTTTTTTATCATTCATTTTTCAACTATTTTCTGAGTTCTGTATCTCACTCTTGCAGCATTTGTATTTGCTGTATTCTCTTCTTTCAATCATCAACCTCTAAGGTTACACCCTATCCAGCCAGATAAGCTGCTGTTAACAAGCCTTTACCATCCTCTGTCAGCCGACACAAATCCTCGTCGTCCATTTTTCCTTGGTCTCCATCCTATGATAGATGTTTGTTATGTCTGCACCTTTCCCCAGTCTGTGCAACTTAATTGCTCTTTTCAAATATTTCCTTGTTCCAATAAAATGTCATCAGCCTTAAGCATTAACTCCATTTTCTTTCTCCAAAGAGACTGTCTGATCACCTGAGTTTTAGCAGCATTCAGTTTTTTAAATTTCAGATTTCAAGCATCTACTTTTTGATTATGAATAAAGGATATTGCTACTTTGTGCTTTCTCCACATGGAATGGAATGCACTTCTGGTCATAAAAGTAGGCTTCCTTCCTATTTCCTGGATTAGAATGTTTTCTTTATTGATTGTAGAAAGTAGTTTTTTTAGCTGGTATTTCTGAAGAATAATGGTCTGAAGGTCAGACCACACTCCACACTGTCATTCAATTTCATTTCCATGTCTGTAGCCCGTAATTGCTGAACCAGATGAAACTTATGTTGCTGAGTGTGCAAAATGCTTAAGAATGCGAAGCATTGTGGATGTTTAAACAATAATGTCCTTTTACCCCACTAGAGCTTTTCATTCGACAACATAAAACTGATTAGCAGTCTTGATTGACTTTGAAAAGTTTCATCTACTAACGTTTTGGCTTTAAGCATTCAGAATGGGTTTTTGATCGTGGGTAGTTTGCGAGCTTAATCTGACAAGCCATGCAAATGAGGCAATCACCAAGGTAATGCCACTGGATTCTGGGTGAAATTCTAACTTGTTTTATCAAATGTTGTCACGTTTATGTTGTAGATTCAGGACAACTGCAAATGGAGATGGTTCTTTTTGTAAAGAAATGTCATTCTTAATGAGAAGGGATTCTTCAAAGGTTTGAATTTAGAAACGTAGAAACATAGAAAATAGGTGCAAAAGTAGGCCATTCGGCCCTTCGAGCCTGCACCGCCATTCAATATGATCATGGCTGATAATTTGAAATCATTCCAGACTGGAAGAGCACACATGATAATTCTGTCATTTAACCATTTTATCATCTGCTTTTTAAAAAAAAGCTATCCCTTCCCTTGTAGCTTCTTCTGCAACTTGGGTGCAATATACTCCCATGAGTACTGCTTCTTGGGAAATCCCTCAACAGTGACAAAGTTCCTGGGCATGCATATCTCTGAAGATCTGTCCTGGACCCAGCACATTGACACAATCATAAAGAAAGACTAGCAATGCATCTACTTCCTTAGACGACTGAGGAGATTCAGTATGTCAACGAATGCTCTCTTGAACTTCTACAGGTGTACAGTGGAGAGCATATTGGTTGCATCGCGGCCTGGTTTGGCAACGCGATCACCCAGGAATGAGATTACAATAATTGGTGGGCAGTGCCCAGTCCATCACGGGTACTGACATCCGCACCATCGAAGTGATCTGCAGGAGGTGCTGCCTCAAAGAGACGACCAGTATCAATGAGGACCCACACCACCTTGGCCACGCTCTGGTTTCACTCCTGCCATTGGGAAGAAGGAACAAGTGCCTAAAAACTAATGTTCAGGTTCAGGAACAGCTTCTTTCCAACAACTATCAGGCTATTGAACATTACCACCCCTAACTACGAACTATAAACTGTCTTGGTTGCAGACTTTGGGCTTTGTTTAATTCTGCACTTTTTAAATGTATTGAACTTTTTGTTTTGTTTATTGTGTTATCTATTGAGTACTGTGTTTATTAACCTGTTGTGGTGCTGCAAGTAAGAATATCATTGTTCCATTTCAATATATATGGCAATTAAAGCCAATTGACTCTTCTATTGACTGACTCTTGACTCGGTTTCATTCTGACCTCATCGTTGACTCTATCCACACTTCACACTGCTTGGCAAGACCACCAGTCTAATCAAGGATGAGTCGCACTCAGGTCACTCCCTCTTCTCCCCTCTTCCACCAGGCACAACAGAAGAGTGAAAATGCAGATGACAGATTCAGGAACAGTTTCTTCCCATCATTTATCAGGCAATTGAGCCTTCTTTTCACCAACTAGAGAGCAGTCTTGACCTACCATCTACCTCATTGGAGACCCTTGAACTATCTTTAATTGGATTTTATTGGGCTTTATCTTGCACTAAACATTATTCCATTTATTTGTACACTGTGGACAGTTTGATTGTAATCATGTATAGTATTTTTACTGACTGGAGAACATGCAACAAAAACTTTTTCACTGTACCTCAGTACACGTGACAAAAATAAACTAAACTAAACATCTGTGACAAATCCACAAAACTAATGTTGGAAGCACAAGCTCTTCCACAGATGGGATAAAAAGGTGTCGCTGTGGCAGGTGGGTGGGTAGCTTGAGATGGTGAACTCCATCTTTCGCTCACATGGGGCCTCTGTGCTCCTGACACATGGATTCCACATTCTTTATTGCTTCTCTACTTCAAGCAATCGTGTGCCAGGGATTCCCAAGGATTTGTTTTGACCGGAATACCAAAACATTTCTTCGAGACAGTGTGAATAAAACTGGCAGACCACTTGTGGACTCCAACTAAATAGGTTAAGACTAAGGCAGAGTTCAAGGATGGCCGTGTTGGAACTGTCCAGAAGAGACTGAATCAGAACTACTCTCAATGTCCTTTTTAAGAAGAATAAACTTCTCCACTAAGCTTACTTTTCCATAAATCATCGGTCCAAACTTTAACAATATTTTTAGTCCTGGCAAAAGGTGTGATGGAGTAATTCTATTTGCTTCTAATCTTAATTTGCACGACACCAAAATTGGTTGAGTTGTAGCCAGTGAAGAATTGCTGCCAAGAGTATACAGTGGGATTTGGATCAGTTACAGATGCGTGCAGAGAAACGGCAGATGGCATTTAAACCGAGGAAGTGTGAGGTCTTTTGCTTTGGGAGGTCAAATGTAACGGGAAATATACAGTATTGTACACAGTAAGGGAAAGACCCTAAATGGCATTGAGATACTGAGGGATCTTGGGTTCAAGCCTTTAGCTCCCCAAAAGTGGCAACACATAGATAGTAGAGAAGGCATATTGTATGCTTGCCATCATCAGTTGGGGAATTGAGTACAAGAGTCAGGAAGTCATGTTGCAGCTTTATAGACCACTTTGGAATATTGTATCCAATTCTGGTTGCCCCAATACAGGAAGATTGTGGATGTTTTGAAGAGGGTGCTGAAGAGATTTACCAGAATGCTGCCCAGATTATAAAAGGTATTAGCTATAAGAAGACTATATGGCCAAACATGAATTGATTTCTCTGTCAAAGATTGTGTAAGACCTCATAGAAGTTTATAAAATTGAGACTTGTTCATAGTTAGACAGTTAGAACCACTTTCCCAGGCTGACAAGACCAGAGAGTATAGTTTTATGGTCAGAGGGGGAAAGTTTGTTTTACACAGTGATTGGAGCCTGGAATGAGCTGCTGGAAGTGGTGGAAGAGGTGGTGGAAGCAGAAATGACAGTAGCATTTAAGAGGTTTTTAAATAGGCTCATGGATATGCAGGGAATTGATCAAGTACAGGCAGAGGAGATTAACTTGGCAATACGTTTGGCACAGACATTGGGCTGAAGGGCATGTTTCTGTACTGTTGTATGAATGTCTTGTTTCTACACACGTCATATTCCTCAAATATTTGCAGTTTATCGTGATTAATAATATAATTTAGAAGAATGGCAACTAGACCGTATAATGGCCTTGTTATTCACTTTAAAGGATACATTCCAAAGAAATTTGGTGATTTCCAGTTGGCTGAGCTTTTGAATAAAATGAAGAATGCAGATCCTGACATTCAACATTTTCTGCCATCTCAGCTACCAAAAACATGTACATAATTTGAACATATTGTGTAATCCAATCATTTGAGCCACAATGAGATTTACTAGAATGTTGCCTGGGTTTCAGCAACTAAGTTACAGAGAAAGGTTGAACAAGTTAGGTTTATATTCTTTGGAGCGCAGAAGATTAAGGGGGGACTTGATAGAGGTCTTTAAAATGATGAGAGGGATAGACAGAGTTGACGTGGATAAGCTTTTCCCATTGAGAGTAGGGAATATTCAAACAAGAGGACATGACTTAAGAATTAAGGGTCAGATGTTTAGGGGTAACATGAGGGGGAATTTCTTTACTCAGTGAGTGGTAGCGGTGTGGAATGAGCTTCCAGTGGAAGTTGTGGAGGCAGGTTCGATTTTATCATTAAAAAATAAATTGGATAGGTATATGGAAGGGAAAGGAATGGAGGGTTATGGTCTGTGTGCAGGTAGATGGGACTAGGGGAAAATAAGTGTTCGGCACGGACTTGAAGGGCTGAGATGGCCTGTTTTCCGTGCTGTAATTGTTATATGATTAATGCTTTAGATCATTATAAATGATCACAAGGTCATAAGGAATAGGAGTAGAATAAGGGGAAGCACGGTGGCGCAGCAGTAGAGTTGCTGCCTTACAGCGCTTGCGGCACCGGAGCCCGGGTTCGATCCTGACTACGGGTGCTGTCTGTACGGAGTTTGTACGTTCTCCCCATGACTGCATGGGTTTTCTCCGAGATCTTCGGTTTCCTCCCACACTCCAAAGACGTACAGGTTTGTAGGTTAATTGGCTTGGTGTATGTGTAAATTGTCCCCAGTGTGTGTAGGATAGCGTTAATGTGCGGGATCGCTGGTCGAAGCAGTCTCTGTGGCCGAAAGGCCTGTCTCCACGCTGTATCTCTAAACTAAACTAAAAATTAGGCCATTCGGTCCATCAAGTGTACTCTGCCATTCAATCAGGGCTGATCTATCTCTCCCTCCTAACCTCATTCTCCTGCCTTCTCCCCATAACCTCTGATATCTGTACTAATCAAGAAATACTCATCTATCATAAAGAACAAAACTATTTGCATTTGGATGCCATTTATATATAAATATTTCTGAGTCGATGGCAAAGAGGAATTCCAAAACCTTATGCTTGGGTAGTGAAGATAGACACAAAATGCTGGAGTAACTCAGCAGGACAAGCAGCATCTCTGGATTAAAGGAATGAGTGACATTTTGGGTTGAGACCCTTCTTCAGATTCATGGAAGTTGTGACTGGCAATGACAGGATTGGAGTTGGTGGGGCATGGGAAGATTATGGAAGGGCGAAGGAAATCTGTGCTGTATCGATTAGTTTCGACTGAGGAGATGGGGGATGTGGAGGTGGCACAGCGATCATGTATGCACATGAATGAAAACTTCAACTGTGTTGTTTCTGAAAGCCAATGTAAGTCACCTGGTGATAAGCGAGTGAAATCTGGTGGGACTTAGATCGACGAGAATATTTTCGATGCGATGAAAAAACAACTGTCATTCGGCAACAAAAACAGAAGTGCTGAAAGAACTCAGCCAGCCTAGCCGCATTTGTGGAGAGAGAGAGAAACCAGTTAACATTAAGGCCATTTGCAACTAGTTAATGATGACCCTTCCTCAGAACTGGGGGAAGAGTGGAGGATGTACAGTTTTCAAAGCAGAGCTGGGGAGAGCAGTAATGTGCTAGACTAAATACCACAAGAAGACTGGTGAAAGGGGATCAAGTTTTGAGCACGAGTACTAAGGTATTCAAGAGATACTGGCTGAGAACCGCATCAATGATGAGAAGCGAAGCATCACCCCTGAAAGAGATTAACATAAATCCCACTGTAGAGAGGATGGGAACTTAAAGTTTAAAATAAAATACAGTATTGCAGATGACCCCAGGGTCAAGGGGGGGGGGTTCTCCTTAAAAAAAAGCCTGTAATGCAAAGCCATGTCATTGCGCAGAGAAACATGAGTGGAAAAGAATAGACACAGAATGCTGGAGTAACTCAGCAAGACAGGCAGCACGTCTGGGGAGAAGGAATGGAATTTAATTTATTTACATATGCTTTTCACACAAATTCCATGAGTGAATATCATGCCATAACTCGTGCTTGGGGAATACAGTAAAGGCGAATGTCTGTAACTGAGGTGGCCATACCTTCGGGTGGCCTGTCTTTGTCCCCATCACTGTCAAACATGGAATCTGAGTGAAGTGCTGATGGCGAGGTGTGCTTTTGAAGCAGTAAAATGAACTGTGTTTGAGAAGACAACTTTGTCATCAAAGATGCGGCTCCATGTGAGGAGTTCACTGGATTTGTGTAAAATTCAGTTCGTGGATTTGAGTTGTGACTTTATTGTTCGACTCCCTCTTGTGGTTCGATGATGACACAAAATGGAGAAAGAACAGGGTGCAATACTGCTTAACTAAGTTTGGCTTTGCCGGAGTTTATATATGTTGATGCCATTGTGATAGACTTGGGTCAAGAAGCAAGAGGCTTGTCGTGGATTGGAGAGGGCAATGTGGAAATATGAAGGAATAAAATAGAGAGGAAGAGCCTTCCCAACCCGAAATGTCGTCTACCCATTCTTACCCCAGATGCTGCCTACCTGGGGAATTCCTTCAGCAGTGGCGCAGCAGTAGAGTTGCTGCCTCACAGCGCCAGAGACCTGGGTTCGATCCTGACTACAGGTGTTGTCTCTGTGTCCCAAGTGGATATTATCTGGCTGCTCAAGTTTCCTTCCATGCTCAAGAGACATGTTGGTTTGCAGGTTAGTGGCTTCTGTAAATTGTCCCTAGTGTGCAGGATAGAAATGTTCGGGGATTTCTGGTCGGTGCAGACCCAGTGGGCTGTAGGGCCTGTTTCCACGCTGTATATCTGGAGGTGGTGACCCGTCATAGACGACGATGTTCAGTCTCATTTCTTTTGGGATCGCGTGTGGTTCACGAGTCCTATGCACGAGCCACACATACGGGCGGGGGGGGGGGGGGCTCATGAAGGCCACTATGGGGGGGGATATAGGGCTGCAACCTTCCTCCTGTTTCTCACACTAACGAGTCGTCTTCGGCAATTGTCTTCGAAACTGCTGACCGCCTTCCTAGTGGGGTTGTACGCCAGCCAATCTTGTCACTGGCACGGGTTTCCAGTTCTATTGGGGCTAGGCCTGCTTGCTGGAAGTGGTCCTTGATACAGTCTTTCAACCATTAATTTGGGCGCCTGGGTTCCATTGATACTGTGACAGAACTGCGTAGAGGAGTTCACGAGGCATGTGGGATTGCTGTATCTCTAAACTAAATTTAACTATGTGTGTTTTTCTCAAGTTTCCATCATCTCTCGACTCATGTCCTGATATTTGTGGATATAGCGCCACTTATATTGTTCTGTTTGCTTTACAACAAATGAATTGTAGCTGCTGTTGGAATGAAAGTAAAGTGGCAGTAAATTTATGTGCCATTTATTTATAAATGTATTAATTTGAGTAACTCAGCATGTCATGCGCCCTGACCCGCGAAGTTACTCCAGTACCTTGTGTATTTTTTCATAAACAGGCATCTGCAGTTCCCTGTCTCCATGCCCAACTAATTATTCTCTCAGTCGTGCAGTGAGGGATGAGTTATAATCAGTACACTTACAGATGCACCATGTCGGCAAGATACAACAGTATTAGTGATATTTGAAGTGATTGAATGGCTGAAGTAGTTGTGTACACAGCTCCATTAGACTTTGTGTAGGAAGGAACTGTAGATGCTGGTTTATATCGAAGATAGACACAAAATGCTATAATAACTCAGTATTCAACTGGCGAAGGTAGCTCGTATCTTTTGTCAACGTGGTAAAGGAAAGCTTGTGAAATACTAGTAAGCATTTTGTCCATTTACGGTTCCCTTTGTAAATTGGATTTCATTTGAAAATTGCAATGGTACATGTATCGCTTTGTTTATATAATCGCAAAGATGCTTTAAATTATTCCTTTGAATATGGTTACATTAAACATTCCGGTCATTGGTCCTGTCTAAGAAAGCATTACATATGGAGGTATGTTCACTGTGGACACTAAATAGTACTTGATCTAGGGTGGATATAAGGCAATTAGATGGAAAGTCTCAAATCACCATGAAAGTATGAAGGGTTCAAGCCATCTGTTGCTTAATTCACTGTGTTTCTGTGGAAGATGTAGCTTTCCTGATGAGACTATCTGGAGGAAAAGTAGTCGCTGGTAAAATCGAAATATCAAGAAATGTTAAAGTACAGTGTTTCATCCTTAAGGGCCTGTCCCACTTTCACGACCTAATTCACGACCTCTGCCGAGTTTGCCCTTGACTCACACTCGCAGCATGGTCGTCACGAGGTTGTAGGAGGTCGTGATGCTAGTTGTAGCTGCTTGTGGCATCAAGTAGGTCGGGGCGTTTTTCTAGCCTGATGAAAAATGTCCACGAGTAAAAAAGATCATGAATTAGGTCGTGAAAGTGGGACAGGCCCTTTAAGATATGACTCAACCCAAAATGTTGCTTATTCCGTTTCTCCAGAAATGCTGCCTGACTCGATAAGTTACTCCAGCTTTTTTGTGTCCATCTGCAATGTTTCATTTTTCTGTTGTCAGTACATATAACAATTAAACACATGACTCTCATGACTCTTGTATGATCTGGCAATAATACTTCCATTTAGTATTCAAAATCAGTTTAACTGAGATATACCGTACCCTCTGCGCTGCATGTTCAAGAACACAAGGCTCTGTTGCCAAACAAATCAGGCTGAGTTTTCTGCAGAGGCCTGGGCAATATGTATACAAAAAGCAAAGTCACTCCAACAGTCAGATTATCTTGTCGTTATCGTGGTGGTGGAGGGAATATGCCATGGGCGGCTGCATTTTGTATGACATACAAATCATTTTGGATGCATTATATTGCAATAATAATTGCATTTCAAAGGTACTCGCCAGGCAGAGTTCTCTAACACACTGTGAGCAATCAAAGTTTGCCTGATTGGTCTGCTTCTTAAGGAGAAATAAAAGGAGCTTGGGCACTGGAACAAACATGATCAGGAATCTGTATTTTCAGGCACGTGTGTGGGGTAGCAATACATGCTGTCACTAACCACCAACATATGGTTAAAGCACAGTTCACTGTGGGACGTTGTCATTGTGTGAAGGTAACCTGAGAACTGTCTGCAGTGGGTTGGATTCTTGTTACTTAAAGAAGTCAAACGTGACCTGCTGTGCTGCACTGATTCAGGAAATTGGATATTTGGCCACGCTTACCTGACAATAGCATCTGTCGTCTGGGCTGCAGGGGAAGGTATGAATGGCTGGATGATTTCACCGTGGCTTTTTGTTGAGTCTTAAACTAAATCACTTTAATGCTGCAGGTACCGTGACAAAGATGGGCATTCCTTACCAGATTATTCTGGCCTCGGGCAGTTTCTAGAGAAATGTGGCAGATATGAGGATGATTTATCTCAAAATATGTTCTCCTTGTACATCAGGAGTCCTCTCCGGCTATATTAAATCTACTCTTAATCCAAACTGCTGAAATAAAATAACCCTGCATCATGCTCTCTCCACATTCACTCTCAAATCACAGAAAATCAATCATCAGCAATTAATACATTTTTTAAAAAGTCTTGTTTATTTTTGTATTTTTTATTAGTCAAAAACTTGATCTTCTGTGCTATCCACACTATACATTGAGTACAATTAAGATATACATTAGTACAATCGATAGGCCAGGACAAAAGTAACCAGATAGCAGATGGAGTGTGTAGGAAGGAATTGCAGATGCTGGTTTATACTGAAGATAGACACAAAAAGCTGGAGTAACTCAGCGGGACAGGCAGCATCCCTGGAGAGAAAGAATGGGTGACGTTTCGGATCGAGACCCTTCCTCAGACTGATTAGGGAAACGAGAGATATAGACGGCGATGTGGAGATTAAGATAGACCGCTGCAGCATTATAGGTTACAGCTCCAGAGAAAGCACAAATTTAAAAAAAAGTATAAGGGCTGCAATGAGGTTGGCTGGGACATCAGAGTCTGAGTTACTCCAGCATTTTGTGTCTATTTTCAGTATAAACCTGCATCGGCAGTTCCTTCCTAGACCCTCTGTTTATGAGAAGTCCATTGAGTAGTCTGATAAGAGCAGAGACAAAGCTGTTTCTGAATCTGGGGGTACATGCTCTCAACCAAACAGAACCACGGGCAGCTGAGTGAATCACAGTGGGATGCATTGCTGGGCTATAGATGGCATTTGCTTCATCACACAAGCAAGAGTAGAATGTTTCACAATCAGATTAAGTGCTTTGATTAGTGGACCACTTCAGCTGCTGAACATTGATGGCTATGTAATCAATTAATTCCATCCTACATATTTGTCAGGTAGGGCTACTGCAGAGCACAGGACTATTGGTAGTTACTCAATGATCACAGAAAGGATCAAAGGGCAGACCAGCAGTTTCAGACATTCCTTTACAATGAATCACACCACAAGTCATTGGATGTAAGGTAATGATTAGAATTGGATCTAATGTGGTTTGCAATCTGAGGTTGAATGAGCATGATATAAATAATATGCATTTCTTAAAACTTGGAAACACCCGTGATATTGGACAGTTAATCAAATAGTGGGCATGATATCTTGAGTGTACAAAGATGTCCTCTTTAGAAATTACAATAACAGCGCTGAAATAGAAGTGGCCACCTGTAAAGTCCTGTTTGCTAGAGGCTCCATCTTTCCTTTATTGGCCTGTCCCACTTACACGACTTTCTCGGCGACTGCCGGCACCTGTCATAGATCGTTACAGGTCGCCGAAAATTTTCAACATGTTGAAAATCCAGCGGCGACCAGAACAAGGTACTGGGCAACTACTCACGACCATACAGGCTTCACCCTGCGACATGTCGCCTGTATGGTCGTGAGTAGTCTCCTCAGTCGCCCAAAGAGTCGTAGCGTCTTTCTGGTCGCCGCTGAATTTTTAACATGTTGAAATTTTTCGCCGACCTGCAACGTCCTATGATGGGTGCCGGCAGTCGCTGAAAAAGCCGTGTAAGTGGGACAGGCCTATTTGAATGTACACCACTGAAGGACAATGGGATCAGATGGTCAAAAAAAATAATTTGCAAGTAAATGTTATTTATCCATGATAGTTCCAATGTCGAATCTCAGCTGCACACTGCTCAAGAGGTTGTAAAATGGTGAGGATTTTTTTGCTCTGTAATAATAAGGTATCTGAGGAGCACAACAGCAAAAGTGCCTGGTCTATCAATGGACATAGATAGATATAACGTGGATACTGGAGACACAGAAAACTGCAGGTTGGAATCTTGAGCCATATACAGTGCTGGAGGAACTCAGTGTGTCAGGCAGCATCTGGAGAGGGAATGAACAGACAATGCTCCAGCATTTTGTGTCTTCTGTCACTCTTTAGTTGATCCAATGAGGTCTGACACAGTTTAAAAAATCAAGTTCAAGTTCAAGTGAGTTTATTGTCATGTGTCCCTGTATAGGACAATGAAATTCTTGCTTTGCTTAAGCACACAAAAAATAGTAGGCATTTACTACAAAACAGATAAATGTGTCCATATACCATGATATAAATATATACACACATGAATAAATAAACTGATAGTGCAAATAACAGAAAGTGGTTGGTAATAATCAGAGTTTTGTCCGAGCCAGGTAGGTTCATTCTAAAATGCAATGCAATCTGTGCCAATGCAATCGTAATGATGTCAGCAAATAAAACATGTTTTAATCGTGTTGATCCACATCTCCCCCACGTAAATGCTCAACATGCATATTTATCACCATCTCCAGAGTATTCTTTTTTTTAACATTATAGTTTATGATTAAACCATAACAGACACAAATGTGCAGGAGGTGTGTGCACAACAGTTCACAATCTTTGTAAATATGAATCTAGTAACTTCCATTTAAAAGATATTAAAGACTGAAGGGACTACAAAGCAGTTATTACTAAACTGTGGGGGGGAAGAAGCATTCAGCTTTTCAGAACCCATCAGTTCCATCATGATTTGGATTCCCATTGAGCTGTTGATTAACCCTAACAATTCCTGCATACTCATCAGTATCTCTTACTAATCATATATTAGCTTATGTCACCATCACAATTAAACTGCAGGATAGAGATACCCCCTTTGAGTAAGAACCCTTTGGTCATGGTGTGTATTTATGAAGTTCTGTTCCAGTGAATAATAACTTCCTCCAGCTCAACATTCCTCTCCATGGGATCACTGATAGAGAATTAACCACTTCCATGCCATAGCAGGTCTGTGTTCAGTGCCAATTTATACAGGAAATACATGTAGCAGCAGGCAGAGCTGGAGGATATTGACAACATCGCCAGGCCAGGCTGTCCTCTGCAACATTGACCCAGTGCCACCACAAGGACAACTGGCCTTTAAGGCGAGGATAAGATACTATATTTTTAGGAACATTGAAATTTGAAGGTAACAAGATAAAGCCTCAGTCTGAAGAAGGGTATCGACCTAAAGTGACACCTATTCCTTTTTTCCAGAGATGCTGCCTGACCCGCTGAGTTTCTCCAGCATTTTGTGTTCATCTTTAAGATAAAGCCAGGAATGTAGCAAATATTTGTGTACTTCCTTAGTGTAATCTACCATTCTTACTATACAATTGTTGCACTCTTGCACTACCTATAATGGATATCATATAGAATATGATGTTATTGAATTGTAACCAAAATAAAGAATTTTGCTGTATCCTGGTACATGTGACCATAAAATATCGCGGAGCCATAGATATCTACAGTTTATCTCCAATATGCACAAGGCTGACGAGCCTGTTTCCACACTCTATCACTAAGCGCAGTTTTGACCAAAATCTAATAGGTGCAGGCACAATTTTCAGTCTTTCATTTAGAATTGTGTTAGTTGATAGAAGTCTCATTCCTATACAATGCCATTAGTGTTCTTTTGAACGTTAGAATGTAAAGAGGGAGTGGGGATAGGTACGTGTGAAGCAATTTATTAAAACTGTTCCAGTATTCTAAGCACAACAGCAGGAGTGCTCAAGTTAATGAAATGGGATTTCAGGAGTATGATTTATATGGTTCCACGTAATTGCCAAGATGATTGTACGTTTCAAGTGGCATGGTCTAGGGATTTGTAAAGTGGTTCGAAATGGGCAAAAGAGCAATAATTATGGAGAAAACTTCTACAAGTTGTTAAATGTCCCCAGATGTATAATGAAATGCTGTAGATCCTCAAGTGGCATTTTTTAGTGCCTAATAAAATAAAAATATTCTTCTAAACGCGTGGTGGTGAAGGATGCTGTGTTGGCCATAATTAAGAGCAAGTTCTATCAGATAACACATTAATAAGTGGATAGTGTTACAGTGAGGGAGCTGTTGAACTAAATTGTATTTAGTGCTCAATTCACAGGGAGCACTTTTATATTTCAATATATGGTGTAATATATTGAATTTGGGGCAGAAAAATACACACAGTACTAGAGTAACAGCAGGTTAGGCAGCATCTCTGGAGAACATGGATAGATGATGTTTCTTCAGACTGATTATAATGGGGAATGGACAAAGCCTGGTAGCTGTTAGATGGAAGGTACACAAAAATGCTGGAGAAACTCAGCGGGTGCAGCAGCATCTATGGAGCGAAGGAAATAGGTAACGTTTCGGGCCGAAACCCTTCTTCAGTCTGAAGAAGGGTTTCGGGCCGAAACGTTGCCTATTTCCTTCGCTCCATAGGTGCTGCTGCACCCGCTGAGTTTCTCCAGCATTTTAGTGTACCTTTGATTTCCCAGCATCTGCAGTTCCTTCTTGAACACAGCTGTTAGATGGATACAGGTGAAAGGGGGAGGGGGGGTTTAATAGGTAGACGATTGGACAATGACCCAAGGTGAAAAGATAAGAATTGAAGAGTTGCAGATTGTTAAGCAGCTGAAGGAATGGGGGAGGAAGGTGGGGGAGGGGAGAAATATGTACAAGTCCGGTCCGGGGGGGGGGGGGGGGGGGGGGGTTGTTTAGTTAGTTACCTGAAATTAAATAATTCATGGGGTTGCAATCTACCCAAGAATAAATTGAGTTGCAGTTCCTCCAGTTTGCATGTGCCCCCACTCTGACAATGGAAGAGGCTCATATCAGTATGGGAATTCAAAGGGGAGTTAAATTGGTTAGCATCCGGAAGATCCATTAGGCCTCGGTGGACTGAGTATGTTTTTTCCCGGTTGATAATCATTTTAACTCCCCATTCCCATACTGTCCTGAGCATCCTCCAATGCAGAGCGGGGCCACGCGCAAACTGGTGGAACACCACCTCAAATGACGCTTGGGTAGCTTACAACTCAATGGTATTAACATTGAATCTACAATTTTAGGAAACTAACCAAACCCTAACCACACCCCCCCCCCCCTTTTGTTCTTGCAAAACAAAGAATTTCACTGTGACATGTCACATGTGAAAAAATCTTTAATTTGATTAATTAATTAATTACTTCAAGCCATCACAAGTACAACAGGTAGTGCAAGTGAAAAATGTCAGAACATCGAATATACTGTAGTGTTACAGTGGTACAGGGACAGAGAAATGTTCAATGTAAATTTAGAGGAACGGTGATTTGAGTATGGAAGTTGGGAGATCATGTTGCATGTGTATGAGAACTTGGTGAGGCCGCATTTAGAATATTGTGTTCAGTTCTGGGCACCATGTTATAGGAAAGATATTGTCAAGCTTGAAAGGGTTCAGAAAAGATTTACGAGGATGTTGCCAAGACTAGAGGGTGTGAGCTATCGGGAGAGGTTCAGTAGTCTGGGTCTCTATTCCATGGAGCGCAGTAGGATGAGGGGGGATCTTATAGTGTACATAATCATGAGAGGAATAGATTGGGTAAACGCATAGTCTCATGCACATAGGCAAATCGAGGACCAGAGGACATAGGTTCAAGGTGAAGGGGAAAAGATTTAATAGGAGTCCGAGGGGTAACCTTTTCACACAAACGGTGGTGGGTGTATGGAACAAGCTGCCAGATGAGGTAATTGAGGCTGGGACTATCCCATTGTTTATTAGACAGTTAGACAGGTACATGGAAAGGACAGGTTTGGAGGGACATGGACCAAGCGCAGGCAAGTGGGACTAGTGTAGCTGGGACATTGTTGGCCGGTGTGGGCAAGCTGGGCGGAAGGGCCTGTTTCCACACTGTATCACTCTATGACTATGAAACATCTTTTCAATTGGTACATTTCAATTTATTAGCTCAATGATGGATTGAACAATTTCATTGGAGATTCTGTGTTCCCATTTACACCACCCCTGGAATTTCTTTTGGTGCTTGTTTACTTGTCTCCGTAGCACTCTCTTTGTCTCGTACCACCATCACTTTCTCGTTCATTCTCCAGTGCACAAGTGAGGAACATTAATAGGAAACATAGAAAATAGGTGCAGGAGTAGGCCATTCGGCCCTTCGAGCCTGCACCACCATTCAATATGATCATGGCTGATCATCCAACTCAGTATCCTGTGCCAGCCTTCTCTCAATACCCCCTGATCCCTTTAGCCACAAGGGCCACATCTAACTCCCTCTTAAATATAGCCAATGGACTGGCCTCAACTACCTTCCGTGGCAGAGAATTCCACAGATTCACCACTCTCTGTGTAAAGCGCCAGTGTTTATTGCAACTCTTCATTGTTATCATGTGACTGTAAAGGCACGCAGCAGAGAACAACGTGTGTAAGAAGGATCTGCAGATGCTGGATTACACCGATGACAGACACAAAATGCTGGAGTAACTCAGCGGGTCAGGCAGCATCTCTGGAGAAAATGAATAGATGACGTTTTGGGTTGAGACACAAAGGGACAAGCTGAGTTACTCCACTATTTTGTGTCTATTTTCAGAGAAACAGGGCCTATTGTCCATCACATGTGCTGACCATCAAGTGCCCGTTAATACTTCCATGCTAAATCTGTTTTACTCTCCCCACATTCCCATCAACTCCCGTCACTTTCTGCCACCAACCCACACACGAGGGGTAATTTACAGCGGCTGGCAAACCTCTCCAACTGCATGTCTCTGGAATGTGGGAGGAAACCCACATGGTCACAGGGAGGGTGTGCATCAGAAGTCAGGACTGAACCCAAGTCCACTAGCAGTACCAGCTGTGCTACTGTGAACTGCTTGAATGTATCGATTATTTCTGCAGGAATGGACAAGAAGCATGAATATCCATCGATAGCCATGTATCCTTCTCTTATTTCCTGGTCAGCATATTCGGAGACGGTGTTCATAAAACTGCATGAGCCTTCTCTCCCGGTCAGAGTTTTTGATCAGAGATGAGAATGGCTTTATCAATGCAGGCAATGATGCCTGGTTGGGAGGCAGTGGGCAAAGCTGTAAAAGCCAGTAGGGCAGATCTTCTGTTCTGGAATGCTTACATCGGACTACACTTTGTTCTGAAGTGGCTCTGGGAACACGCTCCACTTCATTGGAAGATGGGGCCTCTCTGCAGTCCTGGAGTGACAGGCAGATGGTGGGGCCCTGCCTTCAGGCTGTCGGGCTGTCAAAGCTGCCTCTATCATCAAATGCCTTTGACATTCACAGACAAGCAAAATCACCCAGCAACTGCTTAAAAATAATTATTCTTGAAAGAGAAGATAAACTAATGGTACAAAGGACTCCCACAACAACACGCTCACTTAAAGCTACATCAAACATTTAAAACAGCTTAAATAAATTATAATAAAACTCTGCTCACACTTATAGCAGTTCTTGTTCCCATTCATTTGCATTAAGTTGTTGACCGACTCTTGGAGTGGAAGGTCAGAACCAGTGCAAAGTCTGCAGATGCTGGAGGTTTGAAACAATTCTGAGTGCACTCAGCAGGGCAGATCAGACTTCATAACTAAAGCTGCCTTTCTTCATGTCAGTAACTGAAGACCCCTTGTCCAAAATGTATGTCCAAACACACATGTAACACCTTGCTCTAATGTTAACTGATTCTGCTCTTGGCTGGAATTAACTAATGTGAAACAACTTGCTACTTTAGACACAGTTCAGGATATGTGGGTGTAATGCCAGTGGGGGAGGAAGGGTGAAGAAACAAGAATGGGGCAGCATAGTGGTGCAGTAGTACAGCTGCAGCCTCACGTCGTCAGAGACATGGGTTCGATCCTGACTACGGGTGCTGTCTGTGCGGTGTTTGTACGTTCTCCCTGTGACCACTTGAGTTTTCCCTGGGTTCTCCAGTTTCCTCTTACATTCCAAAAACGCACAGGGCACAGCTTTGTAGGTAGATTGGCTTCCTGAAACTGCCCTTGGTATTGTTTCCACGCTGTATTTCTAAGCTAATGAATGAAAGAACTGACATAAAAATCACACCTTTTCCATAATTGAGATGTTATAAAGCATTTTTACAGCTCATGTTGTCTCTTAGGTGTGTGCATATTTGCCCTTTGGCAACAAGCCGTTTGGCACTCCCACTCGTCACTGCGCAGTAAGCTCACGCTCACAATTAAGATGACAGTAATTCCATTTTATTCTCCCCAGGTCCACATTTATTTCCTACCCCCACACAAGGGGACAATTTGCAGCATCCAATTTGAGGCATTAAGAGCAAGGAAGACCTGTAGCTTCATAAAACTTTTGATTAGGTCACATTTGGAAAATTGTGTGCAGGTGGGGTTGCCAGATTACAGGAAGGATGTGGAGGCTTTGGAGAGGGTGCATTGGAGGTTTACCCGAACGCTACCTAGATTAGAGGGCATTGGTTCTCAGGATAAATTGGACAAACTTGGATTGTTTTTTCCAGAGTATCGGAGGTCGAGGGAAGACCTGATGGAAGTTTATAAAAATATGAATGGGTAGGGTGGACAATCAGAATCTTTCTCCGCATGGGGAGAAATGTCAAAGATTAGAGGGCAAATCTGCATGTCTTTGCAATCATAGGAAACCCACAAGATCACATGTGCGAACTCCACAGAGACGACACTGGAGTTCAGGTTTGAACCCAGGTTACCGGCAGTGACTCTATTAACTGTGGCACCCTGCCACCCTGTCTTGGAAGTAGTATAAGGAAAGAGAACCTGGTGAGCTCCCACAAACCTTTCACCAAAATTGTTCCAATTGCATTTCACCAAAACTGGTGGAACTGTGCTTACTGTGGATGCAAAGTGCCAAACTTCTCAAAATGTCTTCAGAATATTAATGAGAAAGCAATTTGTTTGCTTGCAAACAACTCAAACAAAAGCAATTCATTCTGGAGGCAAGAGGCAAGCATGTTTTCTTGTCATATGCCCCAGATTTTCTTGTCATATGCCCCAATGAAATTATTACTTGAAGTGATACAACGGAATATGTAAACATAGTACATTGTAAACAATATAATAAACAAGAATAAATGTTGAGTGTGTGCAATACAGCTTAGAACCATACAGCATGGAAACAGGCCATTTGGCTCAAATTTCCCATTGCGACCAAAATGCCGCATCTACACTCATCCCACCTGCCAGTGTTTGGCCCATATCCCTCTAAACCTTTCCTATCCATGTACCTGTCCAATTTTTCTGGGATCTGGGGGGAGCTAGTGATTTTATTACACATCCTTGAGCTACATTGGTGAGCCACCACAGTCTTTCTCATGCAGGCTGCAGGTACTGGGGAAGATGTTTCTGGATTTAGATCCAGTGACAGTCAAGGAGCGAGAACATATTTTGAAATGCAATATTTAAGTGTTTATTTGTTCCTGCTTAATGTATTAGTCATTCAGGTCTTGAACATTTCATTGGACGGCTGGAAAGTCAGTTAGCCAAACCTGTTGGATCCATCAAAAGAAATTTAGAAAATCTGCTGGATGGTTGATATGTCTCTGTAGAATGCCTGAAACGTGAGTTGGACACATCTGATGGAACAGTTTAGGACCAATTTACTGAACCTTTCCTGATTCACTAATCACGGTCCGTTAGGTAATTGCTAAGTAAATAGCATTAACCTGTCAAAATTTGATTGAAGAAATGGGTTAATTTATTTAATTTCTTGCAGAAAATATCCAGACATCATCCACTAATTTAAAAAAAGAAATCTCATACGCTAAGAAAAATTGAGGGGAAAATTATCCGTAATACTACTGTGAGGAAAGATATGTTTAAAAAAACAGATCTATCACAATGAGAAGACTGTAATATAACCTCAGGCTGATTTTCCAGTGGGGCCTTTATTTATTGCTGATGCATCACTGGACGTAGATGGCCCGTTTTCAAATGCAAGCTGCTGGAACAGCGAGCTGGCCGGTGCCAGATGTGGATGTATAGTATGGTAAGTAAATAGTTCAAGCCTGCACAAAGAATATGTGAAAGTAGCCTGAGATGACTCACCTGGGAGGTTCTGAACAAGACAGATCCAAACATTCACAGCCATATAGTTTTGCAGTGACATAGCTAGAGATGGCCCAACCCATTTTCAAGGATGTGTCCTCATTCTCAGCCAAACTGACTTGAGCTGTTATGTTGTTAAACACCCTTGTGTTGGTGTGAATAATTCCATTAAGCTATTTTGAAAAGAGGAGAGTCCTCCTTGCTGAGTTATGGGTTTGCCCATTCTGTGGGTCAGTATGTTCATGACTTTTGCAGCCAGTTCTTACACAGTAATGCCCCTGTCCCACTTAGGAAACCTGAACGGAAACCTCTGGCGACTTTGTGCCCCACCCAAGGTTTCCTTTGCGGTTCCCGGAGGTTCCCGGAGGTTCCCGGAGGTTTTTGTCAGTCTCCCTACCTGCTTTCACTACCTGCAACCTCCGGCAACCACCTCCAACCTCCGGGAACCGCACGGAAACCTTGGGTGGGGCGCAAAGTCTCCAGAAGTTTCCGTTCAGGTTTCCTAAGTGGGACAGGGGCATTAGATTCCATAAAATGACTCCTGTGGGAATATATTTTTGACTGTAAAGTGCTTTGCACTTGGTGAGGTTATCACCGTTGTGGTTCCAAAGGCTAGTGACTCGCATCAACCTCGATTTGATCACGGCCAACCCGAGTGGGCCAAACACTGGTCCAAAAGTTGTACCACTCCCAGTTTATAGCAGTTGCCAACATCCTTCACTGACTTAACTCAAGTACTTGCCATCAAAATACCCTTGTGACCTTCAAGCAGTTTGACTTGCCAAAGGCCTCCTTAACTGTTGCGTTTGAGTTCAGTTTATTCACAAGGTACCAAGGTACAGTGAAAAGCTTTTGTTGCCTGTCTCCAAATATCTCTGATGACCAAAGACCTTAGACATTGTTGAACCTTGTTAATCAATTAATTAAAAAAAATTCAAAAGATAATTTTAAATTAATTCATTAATTAACACTAAACTATGAGGATCAAAGAAGAGGAAGTACTGACACTTTTGAGAAATATAAAAGTGGATAAGTCTCCAGGTCCGGACAGGATATTCCCTAGGACATTGAGGGAAGTTAGTGTAGAAATAGCAGGGGCTATGGCAGAAATATTTCAAATGTCATTAGAAACGGGAATAGTGCCGGAGGATTGGCGTACTGCGCATGTTGTTCCATTGTTTAAAAAGGGGTCTAAGAGTAAACCTAGCAATTATAGACCTGTTAGTTTGACGTCAGTGGTGGGCAAATTAATGGAAAGAATACTTAGAGATAATATATATAAGCATCTGGATAAACAGGGTCTGATTAGGAATAGTCAACATGGATTTGTGCCTGGAAGGTCATGTTTAACTAATCTTCTTGAATTTTTTGAAGATGTTACTCGGGAAATTGATGAGGGTAAAGCAGTGGATGTTGTGTATATGGACTTCAGTAAGGCCTTTGACAAGGTTCCTCATGGAAGGTTGGTTAAGAAGGTTCAATGGTTGGGTATTAATGGTGGAGTAGCAAGATGGATTCAACAGTGGCTGAATGGGAGATGCCAGAGAGTAATGGTGGATGGTTGTTTGTCAGGTTGGAGGCCAGTGACGAGTGGGGTGCCACAGGGATCTGTGTTGGGTCCACTGTTGTTGTCATGTACATCAATGATCTGGACGATGGTGTGGTAAATTGGATTAGTAAGTATGCAGATGATACTAAGATAGGTGGGGTTGCGGGTAATGAAGTAGAGTTTCAAAGTCTACAGAGAGATTTATGCCAGTTGGAAGAGTGGGCTGAAAGATGGCAGATGGAGTTTAATGCTGATAAGTGTGAGGTGCTACATCTTGGCAGGACAAATCAAAATAGGACGTACATGGTAAATGGTAGGGAATTGAAGAATGTAGGTGAACAGAGGGATCTGGGAATAACTGTGCACAGTTCCATGAAAGTGGAATCTCATGTAGATATGGTGGTAAAGAAAGCTTTTGGTGTGCTGGCCTTTATAAATCAGAGCATTGAGTATAGAAGTTGGGATGTAATGTTAAAATTGTACAAGGCATTGGTGAGGCCAATTCTGGAGTATGGTGTACAATTTTGGTCGCCTAATTATAGGAAGGATGTCAACAAAATAGAGAGAGTACAGAGGAGATTTACTAGAATGTTGCCTGGGTTTCAGCAACTAAGTTACAGAGAAAGGTTGAACAAGTTAGGGCTTTATTCTTTGGAGCGCAGAAGGTTAAGGGGGGACTTGATAGAGGTTTTTAAAATGATGAGAGGGATAGACAGAGTTGACGTGGAAAAGCTTTTCCCACTGAGAGTAGGGAAGATTCAAACAAGGGGACATGACTTGAGAATTAAGGGACTGAAGTTTAGGGGTAACATGAGGGGGAACTTCTTTACTCAGAGAGTGGTAGCTGTGTGGAATGAGCTTCCAGTGAAGATGGTGGAGGCAGGTTCGTTTTTATCATTTAAAAATAAATTGGATAGTTATATGGATGGGAAAGGAATGGAGGGTTATGGTCTGAGCGCAGGTATATGGGACTAGGGGAGATTATGTGTTCGGCACGGACTAGAGGGGTCGAGATGGCCTGTTTCCGTGCTGAAATTGTTATATGTTATTATATGGTTAACACGTTACAGTGCTGACAAAAAAAAAGAAAAACCTTGACGTTTATATACCTGTTTCATGGGGATTGAAGATGAATTGAATGAGTTGAGATGAATTTGACCACATTAGATATGCTCTGCATGGCTGGTGTAAAGCTGGGAGGTAGATATTAAGGAAATCCAGAATCAGTAGTGAGTCCAGTTGCAGAGTCAGAGGTTATCAATGTGGTAACTATGATGGGTAGGGTCGAATGAACTGCTGTAAAAGGTTAATACAATCCAGCCAAGCATCAGTGCGAATGTGTGTCAACCAGGAGGAGGTAACATGAATATACAAAAGGGTGAAGAATTTTTCAAATATTCAAACACTTGTAATTTATTTTTATACTGTACTAGTATTGGGCATTTCTTCATGCCTGCAGCCTCACTCATATTAATACACGCTGAATAATCTTAAAATATCACATCTGGTTGGAAACACTCCTCGGCCCATAATGTTTGTTCTCATAATTGGATCATAAATCCTCTTGCCTTGCTATTTCTGTTGCTATCTGTTTCCAGACATGAAAGAAGTCATCCTTCATGTAGGCTATTAGATGAATGTTTACTCCACTGGGATCTCCCACATGGCTTCTGGGGAGCAACGCATGAAGCAAGAGATCTCACATCCCATTTCTCAAGGCCTGGGCAAGGGATCACTTCCACGGGCTTTGTACATTCCCGAGCGGTGAACAGTGCCCTTGCATCAATTGGGAAGTGCTGTGTTCTGAGTGAACAGTGAATGCTTTATATTGCTTAAAGAGTGGCCACCAGTTGGCTAGCTCCCAAAATTGTAAGGAGATAAAAAGTATGAAGAGAAATAAATTGACTCTACAGGGGAGATGGCTGAGAAACAGGATCACAAACAGTTCAGTTTACCGTGACTAACACTGGAATGACTAAATCTGAATCATAACCCCCAACTGTCTTAAGGAAGTGTAAATAAGGGATGATTAACAAATTATGCAATGTTGCCCTCTGCTCACTTTGCAATAATCCCGGAGTTATTATCAAACCCGCTCATAATTACTAGAGGGCCGTGGTAGTCTTGTGGGCTGACCTTATCGGGCTGAGGCCAGGCGGCAGCTCTCTGGCACCTCCTCCTACTTACCTCTGGACCATGACGCCACAGATGAGCACCAGGTCATTATCTCCCAGACCATTACTTCTGGCTGTCTGCCTTCCACAGCCTCCAACCATATAGTTCCCCAGCCTGCTGTGGCCCAGTTTTATCTTCTCCCAAAAATAAAAGAGTCTGAAGAAGTGTCCTGACCCGAAATGTCACTCATCCTTTTTCTCCAGAGATGCTGCCTGACTCGCTGAGTTACTCCAGCACTTTGTGCCTGTCTTCATGCAATTTGCGACATAATTTGCAATTAGAGTCCAGCGCAATTGACTTGCCTGGTTGACTCTTGCCAACGTACACTTCATACCGTGTAAGATGAGGAGCCCTAGGTGATCTTTCGTACATCAGTATCCAGTTTTTGTGCAGCAAATAATCAGTATGATACGGAACGATACGATGAGAGCTTTATTTATTGCAGGAGGGACATTGGTCTGCCAACAGTCATGACCAAAAATACATGAAATAATGAAATTAAAGTGATGAGTGGAAATGATTGGGGATGTGCAAAGATTGGGGAGGAGGGGAGGGGACTCAGTCTACCCCACAACAAAAGGGGGAGGAGTTGTACAGTCTGGTAGCCACAGGGGAAAAGGATCTTCTCTGGTGTTCTGTAGTACTTCACCTTGGTGGAACTAATCTGTTCCTGAAGTACTCCTCAAGTAATTCCCGATGGCTGATCGGGCTTTGGTTGTTGCTGCCCCTGGAATTTCCTGTCCTGAATGCCGAAGAACTTTCAAAGCCAGGATTGGACTCATAAGCCATCTGAGAGTCCATAAAAACAACGGAACATAGACCATCATCCTCGACCTCGAGGGATAGCCATGACGACGACTCCTCAGGTTGACCAGTGTGTCAACTCCTGGCTTTGAAAGTTCTTGTCCGGAAATATTACAATCTGGTTTGGGAATTACTCCACACAGGACAAGAAGGCCCTGCAGAGAGTAGTGCGTTCGGCCAAACGCACTATGGGAACTTCACTCGTCCCTCTGCAGGAACTATACATCAGGAGGTGCAACTCCAGAGCCAATAAGATCATGGGAGACCCCTTCCACCCCTGCAACGGACTGTTCCAGCTGCTACGTTCAGGCAAACGCCTTCATTGCCATGCTGTGAGAACGGAGAGGTTGAGAAGGAGTTTCTTCCCAGAGGCCATTAGGACTGTAAACTCCTATCTCACCAGGGACTAGCTTTACTGTACCACTCTACTGCATTTTTTAAAAATTGCAGTTTTTTTCCCTTTTTCCTTCCACCCACAATATTTAATATGTAAAACAATATGTGATTCTGTTCTATTCTGTTTGTAGTTTGTCTGGTTGTTTGCCTGTTTGTTTTTTTGCACAAAGTCCACGAGCATTGCCACTTTTAATTTCACTGCACATCACGTATGTGTATGTGACGAATAAACTTGACTTGACTTGTCATGGAGGGGGTGAGCTGTATTGTCTAAGATGCTCTGCAGTTTGAGGAGCATCCTCCCCTCCAAGACCACCTCCCATGAATCTAACTCCGTCCCCGGGGCGGAGCCATCCTTCCTGATGAGTTTGTTAATTATTTTGGCGCCTGTGGCCTTCGCCCTACTACCCCAGCACACGGCAGCGAAGAAGATGGCACTGGCCATCACCGACTGATAGAACATCTGCAGCATCTTACTGCAGACGTTGAAAGAGCTGAGCCTTCTCAGAAAGTACAGCCTTAGGCATACACTGGGAGACTTTTCTTAATTCAGAACATTGTTTCGTTGAAGCAGCTGCCCCACAGCCGTGCCTGTCTCCCACAAGCACATTTTCCAACGGAAAGTATCAGTCCTGAGAAAGAAAAAAGCATCAAGCCGTTGGGAAACTTTTATGGTAACTCAAACTCCACTGTACCTTAATTGGTACATGTGACAATAAACTGACCTTGAAATCTTGAATCACCATAAAGCAAGTAAAACTGCTGAACTACAGAAAATTTCAAAATTATTTTGAATACAAAGGACTAACTGAATTTGCTAAAGATTCAGGAGAGTGGTTCAATGGTGTTTTTATTGTCACATGTGCAAAGCGCTAACACACGGTGAGATTATTTGCTTGCTAACAGTCCAGTAGATGATTGCCATACATAAGCTCATCCACGAATAGCAAGTGTACAGAAATAGTCTGCTGAGCCCGAATGCAAGAGGCATCATGTTTTGGCCCCATTTTCAAAGCCCAGTCCATGCTCTAATTCTTATAAGCGGGGGCCGTTGCAGGCAAGCTCCAGGCTGTTGCGGGCCTCCAGCCATTGCCTTCCTTAGAGGCAATGATCCCTCTCCTATGCCCTATGCTGTTGCGTCTCGGGGACACCTCCCACAGCCGACCTTGAAGACATTGTAGGCTGGATCCCGATTCCCTCTCCTCTCCTACCGGCTTCATGGAGCTTATTTGCACAACGGCGTTGTATTACACAGGGAACAAAAGACTAAATTTGAACAATACATTCAGGTATGACAGTGGCTGCTCCAAATTCCCATCCTTGCCCACTCGGATAGGGTTGTCAACTGTCCGTATTAGATGGGACATCCCGTATTTTGGGCTAAATTGGTTTGACCTGTACGGGGCCCCCCTTGTCCCATATTTGACTGCTACTACTATGGTCAAGGGGACTGTCGGGTCGGAGCGCCGCATCAGGCCCCGCCTCACCCGTCCCAAGGTAGTGCAGCCCATGGAGTGCAGCAGTGCCTCTCCCATTGCACTGTCGGTCGACAGCCTGGCCAGCTGTCCGACCTTTGGACCTTCGCTTACCGCTGATCATAGGTTCATGAGTTGAATGTGGTGCCGGACTTTGCGCGTGACGTCGCCCGGGCCAAAACTCCTTAGCCAGCCCGCCGGCTGGGCTTTGTGTGCAGTCCAGCATTCGGGCCAACTCATCATTCACCCAGCCATGGCCGAGTTGGTCAACGAATTGCTGTTGGGAATTTATCCCGTATTTTGACCTTTTGTCCCTAATTTGGGAGTGAGAAAGTTGGCAATCTTACATCCCAGGTCCAGGAATCACAGGATCTTCACTTTGGACATGGTTACTGTACAAAAAAACCTCCCCCATGTGAAATAGGTATACTATTTCAACCACTGACGGTATCAAGCTGACCATGACTGCTCTGGCATGGCAGAGTACATGCCTCTTTGTGGATGATGTGAGGCATGTGTCAGGCATGTCAAGTTGAACAGAAGAAGCAAGGCCTTGGGTGGCTTCCCTCTGTACATCCAAGGCAACTGTCACCTCAGCTGCATGGTGTCCGATGGGACTGCAGATGCTGGAATCCAGAGCACCACCTAAAGTACTGGAGGAACTCAGTTGGTCAGGCAGCATCTGGAGAGGGAACTGTCAGATGAAGGGTCCTGACCCGAAACATCGCTTGACCATTCCCTTCCCAGGTTTCCGATGGGACTTTTGCCAAGCCCTCTCTAAGATGTGCACTTCACCAGAGCAAGGGTGATGATCTTCTGGTTCTAAGCAACATTTGTGAGAGGCAGGCAATATTTCTGTGCAGCTTGTCATCTGTGTATGAACAGTTAAGAATCAAAGGGGTTTAATTGTCACATGCCCTGGGACCAGAGCGATTAAATACTTATTTGTTGTCAGTTTTATGGGCACGTTAATGCACCAACAGAACAAATATACGAAAAACAGATGAGATTAACTGGACTTGATTACGTGGCTCGGTGGGTGAATTGCTGCCTTACAGCGCCAGAGACCTGGGGTTGATCCTGACTACGGGTGCTGTATGTACAGAGTTTGTTCGTTCTCCTTGTGACCACGTGAGTTTTCTCCAGGTGCTCTGGTTTCCTCTGACACTCCAAAGATGCACAGATTTGTCGGTTAATTGGCTTTGGTAATAAAACTGTGTAAAAAAAAAAGTCTGTTGGATACTGTTAGTGTACAACGATTTCTGGTCTGGTCTAAACTAGACTAAGTTAAACTAAATTAATTGGACAACTCATATCCCACAGTCTGCACCTTGAAATTCCAATGTCAAGGGCTAAGAGGACAAGCTGGAACCTAGTTATTGCAAGGATTTCATCTTCATTTTCTCTGACTCTTTAAATTCTGGCGGAAGGGTGTCATTCGATGTGGTTTTGTTGCGGTGGTGGGAGGAGGGGAAGTCTAAGTTCTCCGGATCACCCTGAGGGAATTCTGCTCAATCCATCTTTAAAAGGCTCGAGGGAGACTCATGGCAGCTGAGAGTTTGTATCCAAAATCACAAACTCGAATAAAACAAATACGTATATTAGGAATAAGAAAAGGACGCCAAATAAAATGTTGAAAGAGGACAATACGTTTCCACATTGATGTTTTCCACATTCCCTGCAAAACAAGTTGCAGACTTGGCCAGGCTTTTTGCAGGAAGAGAAAACTGGAAGGGAAGAACAAACCACGGCATTTCAATGCTCTTTCAGTGTCTGGTTACAGAGTAACGTTGGCGTCACAACCAACCATTTCCCAACCTCAGCAATGCAAGATTTTGTTCCATTCCAATTGGGAAAATAAAACAAATAACTAAACAAGTTGTTCTTCAGTACAACTTTGGGGTTCATGTTGTCGACCTCCCGTGGTGAGCCCTGTCAACTGACGTCAGTCAGACGAACGAGAGTAGTACGTTCGGCCGAACGCACTATGGGAACTTCACTTGCCTCCCTGCAGGAACTATACATCAGGAGGTGCAACTCCAGAGCCAACAATATCATGAGAGACCCCTTCCACCCCTGCAACGGACTGTTCCAGCTGCTACGGTCAGGCAAACGCCTCCGTTGCCATGCGGTGAGAACGGAGAGGTTGAGAAGGAGTTTCTTCCCAGAGGCCATTGGGACTGTAAACGCCTATCTCACCAGGGGCTAACTCTACTGAACGTTTTTCCTTCCATTATTTATTATGTAAAAGAATATGTGTGTTATGATTGTGTTTATAGTTTGTTTGGTTGTTTGGTTGTTTGTCTTTTGCACAAAAGTGCGCGAGCATTGCCACTTTCATTTCACTGCACATCTCGTATGTGTATGTGACAAATAAACTTGACTTGACTTGACTTGACTTGACAACAAACAGAGACATCAGCAGCGCCGCAGCTTGGTGCCAACCCGAAGCATACGCCTTTTTTTAGGATGGGCACCTACGGATGTCAAACCGGATGGCATCATCCTGCTGCGGATTTCTGCTGCCTCAAAGGCAAGAAGAAGTAGAAGAAGTACAACTTTGCAAAATGATTAACACCTTTTTACACATTGACATACCTCAAATGGTTTGCTTAGACAGTTTGTTTAATGACTGTAGATTACAGAGCTTTATAGTTTCTTTAGTGCAGAGTGTCTTTGTCAGATCTCTAAAAAGAGCTGGCCAATTAATCTCACTTGTTTTCCAATTTAATAATTTACAGACACAAATATGAAAAATAATTACAATTTTGTGGCCTGGGGCAAATTTTGGACTATGTTTCACAAGATTTTTCTGGGAACCTCCCCACATTCTCTGTGTTTTTCTGATGTAATCTCTTGGCGGTGAGGGATGTCTTGCCTGTGAAACTCTCAGGTGGCTGATGACTCTTACGTGGGATCCTCAGACTCTGTCACCAGTGAGGTGTGTGGAGCCTGATGCAGTGGGTTGTTCGTATTGTTTCATTCATCTTCTGCTGTTTGTGGTTGACCTCCAGATACACCTGTCAGGGACACTTGGAGCGGCTGGTGCCTTCCGGACATCTCTCTGCCAGGTATAGTGAGTTAGGGTCTCTCATTAGGAACAGATGTGGCTGTGGTAGTGAGTCTCGGTCAGAACAAGGTTGAAGAGCAGGAGAGCAGCAGGAATCAGAGTTGGGGGGGGGGGGGGGGGGGGGGGGGGTATGAGAGAGCCCCGCCCCCTACAATTAGCCTTAAGAAGAGTCCTGACCTGAAACGTCACTTATCCATGCCTTCCAGCGACGTTGCCTGACCCACTGAGTTACTCCAGCATATTGTGTTTTATTTTAGTGATTTAGGATCAAGAGTTGGTGAGGACGGTGCAATATTTTGTTTGCAATGTCAAGGGCAGTCTTGATACATTTTCTCTGGCCCTCCTATAACAGAGTTGGGGGGGGGGGGGGGGGGTGGAGAGAGCCCCGCCCACTACAATTAGCCTTAAGAAGAGTCCTGACCTGAAACGTCACTTATCCAACCCCGACGAGCCGTCAAATGCTCATCATATGTTAACCCACTCATTCCTGGGATCATTCTCGTAAATCTTCTCTGGACCCTCTCCAATGGCAGCACATCCTTCCTCAAATCTGCTTACAACACTCCAAATGTCTCATAAAGCCTCAGCATTACATCCCTGGATCCGGTGGCATGAGGTCAGAGCCTTAGTGCTGGAGATGCCTGCTTAGGAGGGGACTCTCAGGTTGGTTGCCAGAGGATTAGAACAATTATTGAAGATAGCATTGTGGGTATTTTATTAGTGTTCAGACGTGCCTCTTGTAGGCTGTCCATGTCTCCAAACGGGGGTCATTGATGCACCGCCGATCATGAATTCGAAGCCAGACTTGTGACATTGATCTTCAAGTAGTCCTTTCCTAATGTGGGCAAGGACTGTACTGAGGCACAGGAATCACTGGAGAATAGTTGTCATATGTCATTAAGGGCAGCCCGGTAGAGCAGCTTGTACATCATGACCTCGGGTGCTGTCTGTTAGGAATTTGCTCATTTTACCCGTGACCGTGTGGGTTTTATCCGGGTGCTCTAGTTTCCTCCCACATCCTAAGATATGCGGGTTTGCTGGTTAATTAGCCTCTGATGTGTAGGGAGTGAATGTAAAAATGGGATAACATATAGTGCGAATGGTCGGCTTGAGTTCGGTGAGCCAAAGGGCTAATTGCTATGCTGTATCTCTAAAGCAAATTAATCTAAACATAACGAACCTCAGTGAGAGATGGTTCTTGAGTCATGGAGAGTGATCTACTTTGATGAGAGCATTGTTGGTGGGAGATGGTATTGTGCAATGGGGCAGGTTGGTATCGAACCTTTGTCTTTTGAGTGAGTAGTGAAGAAGATCAGAAACAGGCAGGTGGGACTAGTGTAGATGGGGCATGTTGGTCACCATGGGCAAGCTGGGCCGAAGGGTCTGTTTCCACCCTGTAATACTCTATGACTCTCTAACATCGATTCAGATTCATTGGGATACACGGCCATTAATTTGTAAATAAGTACCTCTGCAGCATATTTTCTATTTTAGTGTGGATTTTATCCATTCCAGATTTTTCAATGACTGAGCAGCCTTTCCAACCTTTTGTTACAAAATGATAGTACAAGTACCAAAATATACCAGAATATAGAACAACGCCATCGTTTTGGCTGAGGAGGTCTTTAAGCTGCTCCTTTCAATAAGCACAGGTTGCCTCGAGTTCCTCTTCTTCTTCTTCTTCTTCTTTGGAGTTTTACGGCAGCCAGCATCCACAATGTTGCATTGCTGCCACCTTCTGGCTTCACTCCACAGTCCTCATGTCTTTACATTATATCCTTGTTATAAGGCCAGAGGCCCTCAAGAAATTAAACAACACCTTTACTCCTTTTCCTTCCCCTCCATACTCTAGAATGTTCTTTTCTGATATATCTGTCATTCCAATTTTCTTCATTTCACTGATCAAAACTCTTCTTTCTGTTTCCTATCTTCTACATGCAACTAGGGAATGCTGAACTGTTTCCGGCTGATGGCATTCCTCACACATCCCAGTAGGGTGTTTTCCCAACATTTTTAATGTGCTGTTCAGGTGAGTGTGTCCTATCCTCAATCTTGCTAATACTACCTGTTCTCTCCTGTTCCCCCCTCTTCTTGCTGTAATGCCCACTCTATGTTGTAGCGAATAGAGGTGTCTCCCCTTTGTCTCCTGTTCCCAGTATTGTTGCCATTCCTGATTTATTTTCTTCCACACAATGTGTTTTCCTTCAGATTTGGATAATTGTAAGTTTACCTCTATGTTCTCTTTTTTAACGGCCTCTTTTGCTAATTTATCCACTTTTTCATTTCCTAGCACACCAATGTGTGCTGGGACCCACAACAAAGTCACGTCACTGCCCTTCCTTGTTACTTGGCTTAATAGTAGTAGAATTTCATACACTAGGTCAGGCCGCCTATGGGATGCACCAGACCCAATACTCTGGATTGCAGACAATGAGTCGCTACATATTAATACTTTGCATGGTTGCACCTGTTCTATCCACCAAACTGCCATCAAAATAGCGTACAGTTCCACTGTATACACTGCCAAATAGTTATTTGTTCTTTTGCAAATCCCAACATTCATCCCTTGCACTACCACAACTGCCCCTGTTGTTTCAGCTACTGGGTCCTTTGATCCATCTGTGAAGATTAAGAGGTGTTCCCTGTATCTATTATATATATGGTTATGGTATTCTGTTTTTAGGTCCGAATCTTTTTCCCTCCTTTTTGCCTCCCATATCTCCAGATCAACTTTTGGGATGTTCAGTAACCATATTGGGACAGATGGCCACAATACTGCAGGGCAGAACTCTTTGTCCTCTACTTCCATGTCCCTTGCCACACCTCCTCCAGCCCAGCCTCAAGTTCCTCTTGTGAGGACACACCCCTTTAAGGTCAGTTCTGATCCAGGCCACAAGCAAATGAACCACAGCTCAATTTGATTAATGATTATTGGACCAATTATTCTGATGCTTGTCCTTATAAACCCAGGAGCCCAGACACAGGGGAACCTGTTGGGATGTTTCTAGATGCTATTATTTGTTGGTTGGTTTTGGAGGGCAAGGCCATTGGGTGAGTTCAATTTACTGTGTGCGCGCTTGCCAGTTTGTTCATGTTGATCAGGTGTCATCACCAATGCTGCAACCTCCATTCTTGTCTTTTAGAAAATTGACTTTTTGGTTGTCTAAGTTGGTGGCGGTCATCCTGATAATGTTGTGTAATTTGTACATGTTGGTCTTCTGGACTGTTGCTGGGTTTCCCCTGTGCTTTAGAATATGAGATATATGTTGGCACTTTGCCTTCTAGCTAATGAGTTTAGAAGAATGGGGGATGGGGGGGGGCTCACATGAAGCCAAGGGAATAGTGAAAGGTTTGGATATAGTGGATGTGGAGATGATGTTTTCACTAGTGGGAGAGTCTAGGGTGAGAGGTCATAGCCTCAGAATTAAATGATGTTATTTTAGGAAAGAGATGAGGAGGAATTTCTTTAGTGGTGAATCTGTGGAATTCCTTGCCACTGAAGGCTGTGGAGGCCAAATCAATAGATTTTTAAGATAAAAATATCGATTCTTGTTAGTATGGGTGTCAGGGGTTATGGTGAGAAGGCAGGAGAATGGGGTTATGGGGTTAGGAGGGTGAGATAGATCAGCTGTGATTGAATGGTGGAATAAATGTGATGGGCTGAATGGCCTAATTTGCTGTATAGAACTGCGGTGTAGAACAGAGTTCTGTAAACAATTAGATAATTAATCATGTACATTATTATTTATTTGGTTGAGGAGTACATGTCCAGAAGCAAGGATGAGGTTGGACCGCAACATGGTACATTGTGTGTTTGCTTAAGATGGCGGATAGGACTTTGATTTAAAAATGGCTGTATGGAACTCCCTCAGCATCACATGTTTCTTGTTCTGATTATATCTGAGCTTTTGTGTAGGCACTATTGGTAAGTAATGGCATTGGTTTGGATTGCCACATCGCTTGTTACATTGTAATTATAGCAATTATGTCTAATTGTGGAAATGGTCACAAAAGCCTCAGTAAGCCTGGAAGGCAAGATATTGAAAAACAGGTGCAGCTGTTTTGGGAACCATTTCATCTTCCCCACTCTTTTTATATTACTAATAAACTTCTAAGTAAAATTTAGAAGCTTTTTTCCCATAATAAAAAAATCCAAAAATAGCCTCAATGAAATATGAATAATGGTTTAACTTCAATAATTTATGTTTTTTAAACTTCTGACTTCTGTATGATTTATCTGAACTATAAACAGCCATAAATTCAAGAGGTAAATTGGTGATATGGAAATGGTGTAATCCCTATGCTTTGGGAGCCATAGTATTAATGCATTTCTGTGTGCTAGGAGTTTGAAACTCAATGCTGCCTTTCCAATTAAGTATGTCACGAAAATTTAGTGAGTAGAGAACCTGAGTTTGAAAGGTCACCTCTTACTTCCTATTAATTCACAGGTGAATTATTACCTCAACAGCAATCCTCAATAGGAGCTCGGGTTAACTATTGTAATTCAAGGCAGAGCAGCCAAAGATTTCTAGCCTGACTGCAACGTCAGCAGGCTTACTCCAGCAAGAGATTCGCAGACAAGAAAATGGATGAAAGGGGAAGTTAACTTGAAAATTATATTCAAAAGGGCAGCCTTAATTAACATAAATGTTTTCTTTAGGTACACAAAAATGCTGGAGAAACTCAGTGGGTGCAGCAGCATAGAAACATAGAAAATAAGTGCAGGAGTAGGCCATTCGGCCCTTTGAGCCCATATGGTCATGGCTGATCATCCAACGGTATCCTGTATCTGCTTTCTCTCCATACCCTCTGATCCCTTTAGCCACAAGGGCAACATCTAACTCCGTCTTAAATATAGCCAATGAACTGGCCTCAACTACCTTCTGTGGCAGAGAATTCCACAGATTCACCACTCTCTGTGTGAAAAATGTTTTCCTTATCTCGGTCCTAAAAGATTTTCCCCCTTATCCTTAAACTGTGACCCCTTGTTCTGGACTTCCCCAACATCGGGAACAATCTTCCTGCATCTAGCCTGTCCAACCCCTTAAGAATTTTGTAAGTTTCTATAAGATCCCCCTCAATCTTCTAAATTCTAGCGAGTACAAGCCGAGTCTATCCAGTCTTTCTTCATATGAAAGTCCTGACATCCCATCTGTACTCCCTCTATGGCAAGAATGTCTTTCCTTAGATTAGGAGACCAAAACTGTATGCAATACTCCACGTGTGGTCTCACCAAGACCCTGTACAACTGCAGTAGAACCTCCCTGCTCCTATACTCAAATCCTTTTGCTAACATACCATTCACTATCTTCACTGCCAGCTGCACCTGCATGCCTACTTTGGGCCGAAACGTTGCCCATCTCCTTCGCTCCATAGATGCTGCTGCACCCGCTGAGTTTTTCCAGCATTTTTGTGCACCTTCGATTTTCCAGCATTTTTGTGCACCTTCCATTTTCCAGCATCTGCAGTTCCATCTTAAACACTAAATGTTTTCTTTAACTTGAGGTTTTATACTGTGCTTAGAATTGCTCATTACAGAAAATGAAACAGCTCTGTTCTGTGTTGGAAACAAATTTTAATTCCAAGTGGGTACTTCCTTAAGTCTGGAGTCATTGTTTTATTCCTTGGTGTGCAATATCTTCCTCTGTAAGGTTACACCACAGCACTGGGTGAAGTTAAAAAGCATTTTGTGGACCAAAAAAACCTGCAGAGACTAAAGACCTGAAAGAAACAACGTTGGAAATGTTTAGGTCAGGCTGGAGCTGAGAAGAGAAGCTTTATCTGATCTCGTCTTCATGGAATCATGACATCTGCTGTCTTTTTCAAGGTTTTTCAGATTAATTTTGAGATCTTGGAGTGGTACCTCAATATCCCCCCCCCCCCCCCCATTGGTTGTTACATCAGAAGCATTATTTCAATGATGGGCTTTGTGGTGACTGGTTGTTTCTTTGGGCATTAACAAGTTTTAATCTGAGCCAAGAGGACAAAATAACTATTGTCCATTAAGATGTAGGCAGCATGAGAAAGGTCTAGGGGAAATGGACACTTTCTATTGAGTTTTGTTCCTGGGCAGATGAATTTTGATTTTTTAATAAGTGGCCCGGTGGAATTAGGAGGATTAACATTCATCATACATGAATATATCCAGTGAATCCAGTTAATATTATAAACAAACAATCCTACTGGGTGAGCAGAGTCCAGACATTGCTGCAACGTTGACTTCAGTGACTGTGGAATGTATTCTTTCTCTGTTGCCCTAAGTATATACCACACTTTAGGCTGGGATCTTTACTTCCCAACAATTATTACTTTAACAAGTGTTTCACACAATGCTGCTCATAAATTGCAACCTCCAAGTTGCAGTTTAGCTGTGAATAACCACTTTTACTGTTAAGTTGTGTGCTGACGGGGGAAATTGCAGACATACCTGGAAAGCTACCCACCAGAACTAATGCTAGACACAATGTGCTGAGTAACTCAGTGGGTCAAGCATCTATTTTTGGGGGGCGGGGGAGAGGAGGAAAGAAAAGAGAGAAAAGGGATGGATGGTGCTTTTGTTTGGGACCCTTCCTCAGACTAAGGCTGGAGATTAAAAAAGAAAAGAACAGGGCCAGCTATAAATGGCCTCCAGCAGGTCCATTGTTGGCTGGGGAAGGTGTGATCTCTAAGGAAACAACGTGGAGTCACCTGAACTAGTTTAACGTGAATTGGATTAGAGCCGCCAAGCCTCAAGGGAAATGAGCCAGCTTCAGAGGGACTAGAAGAATGAAGTCTGACATAAGACCTATGAACTAAAGAACAGACAGTGTGTGGAATGACTGCAGATGGTCATGGCAGGCACAGATTCTTCACTGTCAAGGACGGAGAGGTGGTTTGTAGACTAGAAGAAATACAATGGACAACACTATCCTGATTGCCCTCTATGTGAACACACTTGACTTCATTCTGTAGCAAGCTACCTGATGCTACAGGCCTCATGGGGAATAAATTGGCAAGCCCGACACTACTTGGAAGATGACAAGCTCTCAAAATCTGATGTGTATCCCTGCTGAAGGTTGAAAGTTATTGAAAGGAATATTAGTCACAAATCCCCAACCTCGTCTTGATGAAAATTGGTGTCTAGCAAATCTCAGTAATTGTGCCAACACTTCATAAATCTTTCTTACTGTGAATATTGCTCAATGCAAATAACTTCCCATTACACCCAAGCTAATGTACAGGACAAGGTACACAAAATTGCTGGGGAAACTCAGCGGGTGCAGCAGCATCTATGGAGCGAAGGAAATAGGCGACGTTTCGGGCCGAAACCCTTCTTCAGACTGATGGGGGGTGGGAGAAAGAAGGAAAAGGGGAGGAGGGGGAGGAGCCCGATGGCGGGCAGATGGGAGGGTGGGAGGAGACAGCTAGAGGGTTAAGGAAGGGGAGGAGACAGCAAGGGCTAGCAAAATTGGGAGAATTCAATGTTAATGCCATACGGACGCAAGGTCCCCAGACGGAATATGAGGTGCTGTTCCTCCAATTTCCGCTGTTGCTCACTGTACAGGACAGTTGCATTCACTCTGAATCCAAACCCAACCTCTGTCATTGAGAGCATTGGCTTTCCACCTAACGTCTGTAAACAAAGATCCTCTGCCAAATTGCCACTGCTGTATGATGCTGTCCTCGAGTAATAAAAGTCAATGAATTCATGGACCACTTTCCATATCTTGGGAGATGCTCATCAATGATGGCAGACACGGTTGTGGAAATTCAGCATTGCTTTCAGCGTGACTATGTGGCCTTTGTCTTTCTACAATATGATAATACTTTATTTATCCCAGGAGGGAAATTGATCTGCCAACAGTCATAGAAACACAAAAACACAATACATGAAACATGAAATTAAAGTGACGAGTGGAAGGGATTGGGGATGTGCAAAGATTGGGATGGGGGGGGGGGGGGAGTCTGTCTACCCCACGGCAGAAGGGGGAGGAGCTGTACAGTTTGATAGCCACAGGAACAAAGGATCTTCTGTGGCATTCTGTCTGGCATCTTGGTGGAACCAGTCTGTTGCTGAAGGTACTCCTCAGGTGTGTCATGGAGGGGGTGAGCTGTATTGTCCAGGATGTTCTGCAGTTTGAGGAACATCATCCCCTCCCATGAGGAAAAGATTGAAGATAAAGAGCGAAAAACTCCATGCTTGAGGAACTTGTCAGGCTTGACAGCATCTGTGGGGGCAAATGGACAGACAACTCTTCAGGTCTGAAAGAGTCCTGATCCAGAACGTCATCTGCCCATTCCCTCCACGGATGCTGACTGACCCGAGTTCTTTCAGCACTGTTTTTTGGTCAAGATTCCAGCATCTGCAGTCTCTGGTGACTCCAGTGAAGATCAAGAGCTTAAACTCAGCACAAAACAGTGTATCAAACCGCTTGTTGTTTAAGAAGGAACTGCAGATGCTGGAAAATCGAAGGTACACAAAAATGCTGGAGAAACTCAGCGGGTGCAGCAGCATCTATGGAGCGAAGGAAATAGGCAACATTTCAGGCCGAAACCCTTCTTCAGACCTATTCAGACCAAACATTGCCTATTTCCTTGGCTCCATAGCTGCTGCTGCACCCGCTGAGTTTCTCCAGCATTTTTGTGTATCAAACAGCTTAATCCCCACCCTCCTGTAAGCTTTTGAGACCTGGACAACTTGAACAGGCAGTTCAGAACACTAGATAAACCATCAGCACTGACTTCATTAAATCCTTCCAATCCACTGGAAGTATAAGTAAACTAACATCAGAATCCTTCCACCATCTCCAGCACTGGTCTAATTGCATTCAATCAGCTCTGAAAGTGTAATCACTATGCCTGTTGACCCTGAATACATAAGTGATGGGAGTAGAATTAGACCATTTGGCCCATCAATTCTACTCTGCCATTCAATCGTGGCTGATTTGTCTTTCCCTCCTATTCCTCTGCCCTTTCCCCATAACTCCTGACACTCTTACTGATCAAGAATCTCTGACGATGTCCATTGCCTTGGCCTCCGCAGCCTTCTGTGGCAATAAATTTCACATTCACCACCTTCTGACTAAAATAAAATTCCTCCATCCCCTTCCAAAAGGGACGTTCTTTAATTTGGAGGCTATGACCTCTAGTCCGAGACGCTTCCACTAATGGAAACGTCCTCACTACATTCACTCTATCCAGTGTTTGCCAAGATCATGCAGAAGTCCAGTGGAAGGAGAGCAGAAGCTCAGATGCTGCTGTCCCAGTCGAGCACCTCCTGTGGCAAACACTGCAGATTACACATTGACTTCACCAACCACATCAGAACCAAAGATCTTATAGGCTCCGCTATAAGATCTTTGATCAGAACCACTCGACTGGTGTGGAAGCGAGTCATCCTCTACTCCGATGTCTGCCTCAGGAGAAATGCTTCTCTGTAGACATAAACATTACGTCAGTCAAATCTAACTGGCAAATTATGTGCCTTTGAACGGCCAAGAATGGTAGCCGCATTTGATCATGAAAGGCATCCTTTTTGATCTTTTCTGGTTCTCATCCAGTGTTGAAAGTAAAATAAACCTTAATTAAGTTTCATGTCGAGGTTTCTTCAGTGAATCTCTGCTTCACGATAGCACTTGGTTGATATATGTAAGCTTTGTATGTAAGCTTTACTTTATAGATAGAACTTAAAATTATGAGGAATGCTATATTGCTCAAATTTACTGCTTTGAAATTGATCACCATGCTAAGGTATCGTATTTTAATGGTGGGAGGCAAAGAACTTTGTGGGAGGCAAATTGTATTGACAGTATTTTTTGATAAGAAGGATGAAGCATGGAATGCAATAAATGCTGTCAATATGGAATTTCAAAACAATGTAGTTGACACCAATGTTCATCAAACCAATGATTCAATGACACTTTATTGTTACTTTAACCTTGATACAGTGAAATGGTTTGATTCGAATGCAACCTGGTAAAAACCGGCATGGTGGCAAAATTGTAGAGTTGCTGCCTTGCAGCTCTAACAGCGCCAGAGGCCTGGGTTTGATTTCTGCTACGGGTGCTGTCTCTACAGAGTTTGTACATTCTCCCGGTGTGACTGATCTTTGTATTCCTCCCACATTCAAGACTTACAGGCGTGTAGGTTAATTGGCTTGGGTTTGTATACTTGGTTAAGTGTAAATTGTTGTTTGTGTGTGTGTGTGTGGTTTCCGTGCTGCATCTCTAAACTAAAACTCACTTGGGCAGTACACAAGTGTCTCTACGTGTCTGGTGCTGCCAAATTTACAAAAGTCCATGAACAGTTCTATCGCAGCAGCTCCCAACGCGTCCCCCTCAACAGCCCTCCTGTCTCTCCGGTCCACCTCTCTCTTGGTGGTTGCTCACTGGTCTCTCATTGATCTTGGCGGCACGGGTCCCCTTCGACGGCAGTAGATTGGCGGAGTTCGGCATCCACAGTGGGCGAACCAGGCTTACCAGCTGGATCCTTGTCCACATTTGCGGCTGGCGAGCCAGGCCTGGGTGAGTGTTTGGCCCCTCTGGCCAGGATATCCCCAACGTGTAGCTCGCTTCAAACCATCACTCTCCTTAATATATAGACACCTTGGGTATGGATGAACTGGATAAAATTGCAGTACGCTAAAATTGGAAGCACAACAAATATACAGTGGGAAGCAGGGGACTTCAAAAAGCCATAGACAGGCTTGAAGGACAGGATGGAGAAGTATGAAGGGATGCATCTTGGCAGAAAGACAATGCAGATGAAATGGCAGTGGTTTGTAAAGTTATACCTGGATGTACATGTACATAGATTATGGAAAATTACAATTTGGAATGACACAGTGGTGCAGCGGTAGAGCTGTTGCTTTACAGCGCCAGACCTGGGCTTGATCCTGACCACGGCCGCTGTCTGTACAGAGTATGTACATTCTCCCCGTGACCTGCGTGGGCTTTTTCCTGGATCTCTGGTTTCCTCCCACACTCCAGAAACGTACAGGTTTGTCAGTTAATTGGCTTTGGTAAATTTGTGATTTGCCCCTTGTGTGTCGGATTGTGTTAGTTAGCGGCGATCAGTGGTTGGTGTGGACTCAGTGGGCCGACGGGCCTGTTTTCATGCAGTATCACTAAATTGAACATTGAGGGATAATAAAGCATATTGGGCTATATTCTTTATAAATAGAGCATTGTCCCAGGATCTCTTTCTAAAAGGTGGTGTAATTTCAACAAAGATTAGAATTTATTATTTATTTTGAATACACAAAGCATCTGGTGAAGTCGCAATGGTGGCATGTTGTACTCCTTGTATTTTCCTGGACACCAATAGTAACAATAATTATTTCTAGGGTATGGTTCACCAGAGGTCAGTAGCTAATCTTTAAGGAGCTCAGCATAAAAACAATGGCTGGCATATTACTTCAGTTGGACATTTCTATTTTCATTGTCTGATTTTTAGAGGCTCTGATTTATTTTATTCTCCAACAAACATTAAAGCAGAGACCACTTAAAGCTGAAAGTTGTTTTTGGTGAATCAGCTAGGTTCCTCGCATGTTTAGAAATCTGGAGTGAATTAATTCACTATTTTCCATGGTGGGCAAGCTGGTGGATTTGACAATCTGATTAGTTGCTCCCTTGTTCCTGTTCCTCTTGCTTGCTCTGAATGAGCAGGTCACCAGTGTCTTTTTGCAACCCAGGTGGACTTGACCTCCATTTCCTCGCGAAAAGAGAAATCTTTTTGCCCCTGTCCCACTTAGGAAACCTGAACGGAAACCTCTGGAGACTTTGCACTCCCACCCAAGGTTTCCGTGCAGTTCCTGGAGGTTCCCGGAGGTTTTTGTCAGTCTCCTTACCTACTTCCACTACCTGCAACCACCTGCAACCTCCGGGAACCGCACGGAAACCTTGGGTGGGGCGCAAAGTCTCCAGAGGTTTCCGTTCAGGTTTCCCAAGTGGGACGGGCATTTCTCATCAATGCGTCTCCCATATGACCAGCGAGAATCGTGGAATGTTGCGGATCCGTGACATCCGCCCAAGGTCAAGTTGCTTATCTAAGCATCGTGTGAAGCAGTGCACTAGTGCACCATTGAGGGCATCCTATTTGCCAATCTTTGTGTGTGTGTGTATGTGTATGGGAAGAACACTCTAATTGAGTTGAATACTTTATTGTCGCTCCCCTCTCTTGCGGTTCCCCCACGCCGGGTCATGCTTGTTCTTCTTCCAACCCTCCCTCACAATGGTCCCCACTTGCTGGTTCCTCCTGTGACCAATATAGCATAATCCAGACATGTATCTGGAATTCACAGATTTAATTTCACATTGTTTTAGAATGTAACATTTTAGAAACAGTAACATTTCAAGCATACAATACATCCTCGTGAGTATCTGAATGCAAATAATTGATTGTGGGGGGGGGGGGGGGTGTTAGAGAATATTAAATAAACTAGGCTGGATATTACATCATTTAAAGCTGGTGAAATATTATAGCACATGGGGTTTGCAACGTGTAGTAGTTTTAGCCACATGTTTGTAAGCCCTTTTCAAAATAAATGTCTTGGTTGCCCTTTATCCTCTTTCTTAACTTGTGTGTGAAGGTAAAATTATTTTTTTGTTATTGACCTTAGCATTGTACTGTGAACATTCCTGCAAGCATTCGTGGTTACTCCTGCCAGGGCAGCTGGATGACTTTTGTCTCCAGAGATATTACAATTACCGCCTCGATGATCTACAGCTGCTGGAATACAATGTAATATATACAGGCAAGCAGATGGCTGAAATGAGTTGCAAGATTATAATTCAGTTTGCATGATATCATAAACCATCATAGCAACAATTAGGTGATTTACAAACTTCAGCAGAACCTTTTAAGACTGTTATCCCTTGTGCAGTGCCAGCTATTTGTTGCAAACTGAATTCCCTTTGCATTTGTTTTCCACTCATTGTCGAGCATTATTCAATGGGCCATTCCATGAGAATCTCTCTTGCTCTGAGAAAGGAAATTTGAGCTAATTAAAGTCTGAAGAAGGGTCTCAACCCGAAACGTCACCCGTTCCTTCTCGCCAGAGATGCTGCCTGTCCCGTTGAGTTACTCCAGCATTTTGTGTCTATCTTCTGTTTAAACCAGCATCTGCAGTCCCTTCCAGTCTGATCATGGTTTGCTTTTCTGGGAGTGGAGAGGTGGCAGTTTGGAGTGGTGGGAGGAAGCATTTATAACACAAGTAGAAAAGGTGTATATTTTTCAGATGTACCAAATTAATAGTACTTTAGATATTTATTCTCTTTCATCACATGGCAATGCCCCATGTTTATTTTATCTGAAAGCAAATTACTTATTTTGCTTTATTTCTGATAATGAATTTAAATAAAAGCCTTCCTGAAATATCTGTTACCCCATGTATTGCAGTTCTTAAGAGCGCATATCATTAATATAGTGATCCTACCATAATGAACCAGTCCAGTACGGGCAACCTATTGAACTATGGTCCATTTTCAGTGATTTATCAACTTTATTAAAGACAAGAGCATTTTGCATTTGCTAATAGTAATATTACAAAACATAAATTATAGTCTGTCATCTTTAACATATTTACAACAATTGTAATACACCAGTGTATTTATCACTGTGCTTTCTGACTGACCTTGAATTAGGATAGAAGATCAATTTTCAAGTGAGTCTGGAGACCAGGGGAACTAGAACAGAGTTTTGTATTGGATCTGTTAAGCTAAACTGGATGTACTTAGTTTTTATTCCCTCTTTCCTGACCCAGCTGCACAAGTGACTTTTAACTGGATGTCCTGTTTCCGGCAACATTCAAGCAGCTTTGCCCTAATGCAAACCATCTGAAATTAGACTTTTGCTCTGGTAAACTAACTGGAGTTGCACAGCCTGTAGCTTTTCAATCACATCTCTCTAATAGAGGGAAATGTATGATGTACAGTTGCATGTACTACAAAGTTGGAGAATGTGGAATAGACAAGATACGTAGTGTAGCAGTTCTTTATGTCTCTCATTGGTTGATTTTATTCCTGGCCACATGTCAAGGACACTGTACGAGTTCTTGTGCAAGCCGTGGAAGGGATGGATTTTGTGTAGAGAGAATAAAAATTGACTTCCTATCCAGCAGGAAGACATCCCTGCAAGCCAACATTTTGTGACCATGCTGGCTGTTTGAGGTACCAGCGGTGATGTTGAGTTAGACCTAAAAAAGCACGGTGCTGGAAATAATACTGCTCTTTGAAGAAAGGACAAGCAGTATGCCTTGAATTCTGGAGTGATAATATTTGGTGACCTGCTTTATTTAGCAAGTTTGTTCTCTATCCCCTTGTTAATTAATTAAACGGGCAGCTTTGTGAACAATGAAATAGGGTCAGGCCTGGGATGCCCAACTTATCTGAGATAAAACAAAAAGCGCCGGTATAACTCGATGGGTCTGAAGACTGAAGAGTCCTGATCTGAAGCATCACCGATCCGTGCCCTCCAGAGCTTGACCTGCTGAGTTCCTGCAGCACTGTTTTGCTCAAGATTCCTGCATCTGCACTTCCTTGTCACCTATCTGAGATACCTGCGTGATTTTACAGGCCAACATTGCTCTTGCTCCCATTGCTTTCATCAAATGAGCACAGGAGAATGGGGTTGGAAAGGAGAGAGATAGAGATTAACCATGATTGAATGGCAGAGTAGACTTGATGGGCTGAATGGCTCCAATCACTTATGATCTTGTGATCATGATTTCAGTATTAGGCTTGCATGGTGTAGAAGTGATGTTGGAGCCCACTCAGTCTCTACTATGGTGCAATTGGCTCAAAAAGAGCATAGAAACAAAGAAAATTGCAGGAGGAGGCCATTCGGTCCTTTGAGCCAGCACCGCCATTCATTGTGATCATGGCTGATCGTCCCCTATCAATAACCCGTGCCTGCCTTCTCCCCATATCCCTTGACTCCACTAGCCCCTATGAATGCAAGAAGGGGTGGTGACAGTGGAGAGGGATTGCCTTTTGGTTACTAGCTCTTTAGAACCTGAAGGTTCCTAAGCAAAATGCAGTTTGCCACATAAAATATATATTTGGAAAACACTTTTTTTAGATAAAATACTATATAACATCTCTCGGCTACTTTGTTAATAATAGAGTAATACCACAAGCTGGCCCTTCTGCCTATAATTGTACAGTTTGTGCAAAACTGGCTGTCTATATTTAGTATTTTCTTTCTCATAGCTTGTATTTGTGAATGTTTTTTGCATAAAAACATAAAACTGCACACTGGTAGGCATAATGCGTGGTTGATTGAGCTGTTACCTTTCAGTGCAAGACATGGGCTTGTTTCTGATTTTGGATGCTTTGTGTGGAGTTTGCAGTATCCTTGCAACTATGTAGGTTTCCTCCAAGTGCTCTTCACATCTGAGGTGTGAGTTTGTAGGTCATGCCCCCAAGGTGTAAGGAGTGGTTGCAAAAGTGTGATGATGTAGAACTAGTGTGAATGGGTGTTCAATGTTTGGTATGGACTCGATGAGCCAAAGAGCCCGTTTTCATGCAGCATCTCTAAACTAAATTAAATTAAAAAATGCATGTGTCACAAACGGGAATGTTGGATCGCAAATTATAGACAAACATGGTTAAATGGTGGTTGTCCTCTCGTGTGGAGAGGGAGTGAGTGCTTTGGAAAACAATAGTACTGAAGATTCACTGGAAACAAAAGAAATACACACCATTGAATCAAAAATTGACACCTTCCTCGGGTCAAGAAGTGGTACATATTTCTTGAAGATCAAAATGAATATATTGGAGGATGGATAAATCAGTCATTAATTATAGTAGCCATTTAGCTTAACTCGGTATGTTATAACTATAACCAGTTACCTTTAAATTTTATCTACCAGTAATTATGTGGCTGGGATTTATATGTAGTCTGAGGAGTGTTTGCGTCTGGGATTCTCACCCAGACTCCCGAGGAGTTTAGTTTAGTTTGAAGGAGATCGGAAAAGTGACATAGTTTTTGACCGTGCACGAGCATGACTGAAATGTACTTGTACAAGGAGCTAGTATGAATTATCTTACTGTTTGTACAATAAAGACTATTAATCAAGAGACTGTTTTTGGAAGATTTATCTTTCGACGGCATTGAATGTCTCGTGGAGAGCTCGTGAGTGCGTATAGATTACCTTCTGATCCTCAGTCATCAATTAAAGTGACTATCAAGGAAAGAATCCTTGAGACAATATAAAATCTGTCCCTACAAATATTGATGTATGACGAGGGGAAAGCATAGCTTGTGACTGGCGTGTATGACATACACACACCATGGTGTAGTTGGAGTGTAGAATAAATACGATGTGTGTTTTGGTGTTTTTATGTTACTTTGTGATTCATTACATTTCTGACATTGCACTGCACTCACTTTTGTTAAATAAATGCCATGTCTCTAAGCTTGCACTGCTGTTTATTCCTTGTATGTGAATACTTGGCCAATAAACTCATTCATTCTTTAGCTGATAATGATGCAGTCCCACCATGTCAGTGGATATGTAGAAGGGCAGCTTACCACCTATCTACTTGCATTGTCTGCCAGGACTGGATGCTTTCTTTATGACCACAAATGAAGGGTTCAATTTAAAATCTTAAAGTGACACTTTTCCATTTGTCTCCCCTTAGAGTTGTTTATCAGTCAGTCAAATATGATGCAAAGATTTGGCGAAATGGATAATAAAGTAACAAGCAGGCTGCAAACTATTAACTGTTAAACACATTGCATTTGCTCTTTTATTCTGGATATGTTTTGGACTTCTAGTTCTGAAATTTTAATTTATTCAGACTTTACATATTTCTTCTATACATGTAAAGCCACTTGGCCGTTAGTCCCTGTGAGTCTTGTTTCCATCAAACTACACATGCACACAGACCGACATGCACAAACATGTTATGGATGTCCATCAAATTTAACATGGGATCGCCTACGTATCCTGGACCTCAATTATAATTGTTGCGTTTTCAGAAACTGAAAAATGTTGTTCATATTGTTAGGGTCATGTTCAATATCCAAAGTGTTAGTGAAGCTACTGTTTTTAATGCTGAACCACACATGAGCCAAGAAGTGAGATTGGGCTGTTAAGGGGATACCAAATTCCTCTTGCTGGAGTTCCTCTTTCTCTGTGAGACTCTTGTTGTTTGGCAAACTAATCCTGAAGGTTATGAGCTTGAATCGCAAAACCATCTTTCACACAAGCCAATCTATCTCAAGCTAGTTTCATTACTTTGTGGTTCAAGTGCCACAGAGGAAGCATTTTGTCCTGTGGTGGGGAAGACAGTCTGACATTTAAGACAAAGCTTTGTTTTAATAGCCTCCTGCCAGATGATTGTGGAATAATGCTGATACTGACAGACAGGGAATGTCTTGGCAAGCAGCCTACAACAGTCGAGAGTGGCAAAACATGGGGATAAACAGGAAGCTTTAATACAATAACATTACCTCATATTGGGGAAGCTTAACATATTTTCATCAGATGACCTGATTTACAGCTGTTAGCGAGCATATTAAATCTAATACTGTCACTAATGGGTGACTGAATAATCCCTACAGAGTTATGCTTTAATAGTCTGGTAATTGTAGTACAGAAAGCTGTGCATTGTTCTGTACAGTTCCCATGTAATAGTGTGGTGAACCTTTTAAATGAGAGGCAATGAACATCCTAATCCAATATTGTCTCCATGCCTCATGAAGTCTCGTGGTTGTAAGGAACCAAAAACTTTTTTAAAAATCCATTCTAACATTAACATTAAATCCTACATTCAAACTGTAGGAAGAAACTACAGATGCTGACTTGAACTGAAGATACATAAAATGCTGGAGTAACTCAACAGGTTGGGTAGCATATCTGGAGAAAGAAATGGGTTATGTTTCCGGTCAGAACCCTCCAGTCAGTGGCTGCATCTCTAGAGTGGCTGCCTGACCTGCATTATTCCAGCATTTTGTCGATCCTGGATTCTAACTTGCCGGTTCCAGGGATTTGTTATTTCATTCGGACCTCAAACATGTTCCTGACTTTTCATTATAGCTTCACTGGGACTTGTCTGTCTATTTATTAAAGTTAGAATCTCTTGGGTTGGCTTGAGCTCTAAACGCATAGAGATGTACTTGAATGAAACCTCTGAAGTACAAATTATTGGACATGGCCTGCATAGCAATTGTATCTATCTTGTTGAAACAAGGAACTGCAGATACTGCAAATTGGTTTACAAAAGATGCAATGCTGGAGTAGCTCCTCAGGTCAAGCAGCATCTCGTGAGAACGTGGATAGATGATGTTTCGTGTTGGGACCCTTCAGACTGAATCATCTCCTGAGACACTGCTTGACCCGGTGCGCTACTCTGGCATTTTGTCATGCATTATTTTTAATGCTATTGCCTGCTTGATTGTAAAGAAACAAGCTTGGCTCTGTCCCTTAATAATATTCTCTATACTGGGGACAATCCATTTCTTCAGTATTAATGCTTTGCTTGAAGGTACATTATGTTTTAACTGCTATTTGTTTTATTTTCTCTTGCCCCCTCCACAGAACATGAGGTACTGCATGCAGAACAATTGTTAAACAATTGCATGCTGCAAAGTGTTAAGTGGCTTTCTGAGAAAAGGCATGTGGTTAAAATAACTATTTTTTTCATCTTTTATGAATAGTTTCTTAAAGACAGACTTTGCATGTGACTGGATCATTAACAAGTGATTCCTGGACTATGATGCTTTCAAATAGAGTAAGGTCTCCTCACTTGCAATTTACAGGCACATTAGGTACAATAACTGATCGGTTATTCTAATGGACCTGTCCTACTTGGGTGACTTTTTAGGCAACTGCAGGAGACTATGCAGTCGCCCTAGCAGTATCAACATTGACTTCTCCAGTTTAGATAGTCCCTGCTTTCTCCTCCCCATCTCAGTTCCCCGTCAGCCCACTGTCTCCGCCTCTTCCTTTCTTCTTCCCGCGCGCCCCCCCACCCTCGCATCAGTCTGAAGAAGGGTCTCTGCCCAAAACGTTGCCTATTTCCTTCGCTCCATAGATGCTGCCTCACCCGCTGAGTTTCTGCAGCATTTCTGTCTACCTTCGATTTTCCAGCATCTGCAGTTCCTTCTTAAACATGTAAAAGACTTAACTATTTGCCTTTCATGGCAGTTTAACCAACTGATAATCTGAGTCGGTGAATGAATGGCTAATACCTTGAGAGGATGACAGTTTTGCATATACTCACAAATGAATCGAGCAACACAAATGGGCTTTTGCAGCCTGCCTTGTCCATAGGAGGAGGAGCCATCTTGGAGGAACGGCTGCTAACCAGCAGCCGTCCGTTAAACTCGCTTTTTAAAAAAGTTTTTTAGTTAGTCCTGTCTCGTCCGTTTGGAGAAATTGACTTTTTAATGTGGGGGGTAGGGGGCAATTTTATTTCAAGGTCCCTACCTGGTTGGTGAGGCAGCTTTTTCTCCGGGCTGCCCGTCGACCCATCCTCGAGGCCTACCAGCGGGCTTGGAGCGCCGTTTCCTGGCGGGGACCGCCCAGCACCTCGGCCTCGGTGGCGGCACAGCGCTGGAGCGCTATCGTGGAGCGGAGCGGGTGATGCCTTGCCTGGGTCGCCGCGCTGGAGCTCCGGTGAACTGTGACCGCCGTGTTCAACACCTCCGGGCTGCGGGTCTGCGGAGCGGAGCGGGCGGCGCCGATTTCAACATCGGGAGCCTGGGAGCTCCAAACCGGCGCGGCCTTGTCGGCTTCGGAAGCCGCGGTCTACAGCTTGGAAGCGGCCGTTCCAGGTGGCCCAGCCGCTGAGAGGACTCTCCCGACGCCGGGGCAAGACCACCCGGTGAGAACGGCCAGGAACATCGGGCCTCCGTAGAGACAACTGCGGTGGCAGGCCTGACTTTGGGGTGAACTTGGGGTTGGGGACTGGACATTGTGCCTTCCCCCACAGTGGTATCCATTGTGGGGGGATGATTTTCTGTCTCTACGTAATCCTGTTAGTCTTTGTCCAAGATGGCTGCCGTGAAGGGAGAGTGGACGCTGGCGCACTTTGGCTGCCGCTGCTCTCTCTTCACATTGTGTTTTTGATTTTCTGTTTTTGGACTGAATTCTGTTTTTAGTTTGTGTCTCTGTGATGTCTTTATTATTTATTTTACTCTGATTATATGTTTATATTCCTGTTAATCTATGTAAGGTGTCCTTGAGATGTTTGAAAGGCGCCCAACAAATAAAATTTATTATTATTATTATTATTAAATGGACAATGATGCCTATCTGTGCTCATCTCAGTTGCCTGCAATAGGCCTGTGTCTGTCTCTACCTTTCCGATCAAAGTACCTGTCTAATCATTGTAATTGTATCTATGTTCCCTGCCTCATCTGACGGGTCATTTCAGATGTTCATCAACCTCTGCTGCGCATAAAGATGAATCAAATGAGATCACTCACCTGGGAGTCCAGCCCCTTGGTGTGGGTTGTCTCAAAATAATCTGATTAATCTAGCAGTTCCTCAGACCATCAATGAAAAGTCAACCTGGACTAAGGCAAACAAAAGTTGTAAAGTTCTGTAACTGCAACATCTGTATTTCACTCCTTTTACACGTAGGTCCTAAAGTGAAACCCTACTCTTCTGTTAATGTGCTGTTAATTACTTTAATTGTGTGCAATCCATGAGTGTCAAGCCCTTGAACATCTCTCTTCATTATAATTTATCTCGTCAGTTTGGTACTTTCAGAAGGTCCCCCATTGATGCTATTGTCAGGTGAAAAAACAGAGAAACATAATGTTCTATTGTTGTAAGTTTTAAACCTGTGAGAATTTGAGGCACAGCTGATGGCTCATTGTGTTTTATAATTTCTCATTTGCATACAGCATGGCAGGAGCTTATTTGGCCCATCGTATCAATGACTAGTCTTGAAGCATTCAAAAGGGAACTGCAGATGCTGGAATATCGAAGGTACACAAAATTGCTGGGGAAACTCAGCGGGTGCAGCAGCATCTATGGAGCGAAGGAAATAGGTGACGTTTCGGGCCGAAACCCTTCTTCAGACTAGTCTTGAAGCAATTTTATCAATCCCATTTCCCCTGTTTATATTCCTGCACCCAGTCTCTTGCACCTGCTCATCAGCTTCACCCTGATTTTCCTAACCACCATCTACCCCAGGGGTAATTTACATTAATTATTTAAGTTACTAATTAACAGGTCTCTGGGATGAGACGACTGGATCTACCAGGAGAACTCGAGCGGTTGCAGTGTAAGCTCTATACAGACAGCATTGGTAAATTAAAAAAAACTCAACAGATGAGACTAAGACGGAGAATGGAATGGAATTGGGAACATTAAGGGGCTGTCCCACTTGGGCGACCTAATTGGCGAGTTTAGAAGAGTTTAGGAGAGTTTGAAAAAATGACATGTTAAAGACCTTCGACTATGTTGAAGACCAGCTACCACTAACTTTAGGAAAATTGGACACCGAATATTGGAGGGTGAAGACGGTCTCCTTCGACCTCCCGTCGACTATGATGAAGACTATCTACGATTACCTTTGACTACCCTTGATTACCTACGAATATCATGACCTACTACGACTAAACCTATGAGTAAAAAACATTTTTTTTTTCCATGGCGACCTTTTTACTCGACATTTTTTAACATATTGAAAAAAACGCCGTGACCTAGCTGAGGCCTCGAGCACGCAGAGACCATTCTTGAGCATGAAGGTGAGTTACGAAGACCTCCTGCGACATCATGTCGACCATGCTGCGAATATGAGACTTGGGCAAACTCGCCAGAACTTACGGGTTAGGTCGCCCAGGTGGGACAGGCCCTTTAGGAACTAGTAGGCATACATGGAGTTGAGACATTAGCTGTGCTACTTATTTAATATGGATGTTTGAAATAGCTTTTTTTTTAAAAATTCATTGCAAAAAAATACTTTAATGAAGATTTGCATGGCTGACTCATTGAATTCCTTCAGTGCTTTGTGTTTTGCTCCAGGTTACAGCATCTGCAGTATCGTGTCTCCTTGATACTCAGTTATATCCTAAACAGGTATACCATTTTGGATACTGTTGAGGGAGATGGCTCATCAGGGGAAGGCAGCAGCAGCCAAGTTCATGGCACCATGGGTGGCTCTGCGGCACAGGAGGGGGGGGGGGAAAGAGTGGAAGGGCAATAGTAATAGGGGATTCAATTGTCAGGGGAATAGATAGGCGTTTCTGCGGCCGCAAACGAGACTCCAGGATGGTATGTTGCCTCCCTGGTGCAAGGGTCAGGGATGTCACTGAACGGCTGCAGAACATTCTGGAGGGGGAGGGTGAACAGCCTGTTGTCGTGGTACATATTGGCACCAACGATATAGGTAAAAAAAGGGATGAGGTCCTACAAGATGAATTTAGGGAGCTAGGAAATAAACTTAAAAGTAGGACCACAAAGGTAATAATCTCTGGATTACTACCAGTACCACGGGCCAGTCAGAGTAGAAATAGGAGGATATTGCAGATGAATACGTGGCTTGAAAAATGGTGCAAGGGGGAGGGATTCAAATTTCTAGGGCATTGGAACCAGTTCTGGGGGAGGTGGGACCAGTACAAACAGGACGGGCTGCACCTGGGCTGGAATGGAACCAATGTCCTTGGGGGAGTGTTTGCTAGTGCTGTCGGGGAGGATTTAAACTAATGTGGCAGGGGGGATGGGTACAAGAACAGAGAGACGGGTGTAAAATGAGGGTAGAAGCAATAGATAGCAAGGTGAAAAGTAAAAGTAGCAGGCAGACAAAACCAGGGCAAAAATCAAAAAGGGCCACTTTTCAACATAATTGGATAAGGGGTAAGAGCGTTGTAAAAACAAGCCTGAAGGCTTTGTGTCTCAATGCAAGGAGCATTCGTAATAAGGTGGATGAGTTGAATGTGCAGATAGCCATTAATGATTATGATATAGTTGGGATCACGGAAACATGGCTCCAGGGTGACCAAGGCTGGGAGCTGAACATCCAGGGATATTCAATATTCAGGAGGGATAGAGAGAAAGGAAAAGGAGGTGGGATAGCGTTGCTGGTTAGAGAGGAGATTAACGCAATGGAAAGGAAGGACATTAGTTTGGAGGATGTGGAATCGGTATGGGTAGAGCTGCGAAACACTAAGGGGCAGAAAATGCTGGTGGGTGTCGTGTACAGGCCACCTAACAGTAGTAGTGAAGTTGGAGATGGTATCAAACAGGAAATTAGAAATGCGTGCGACAAAGGCAAAACAGTTATAATGGGTGACTTCAATCTACATATAGATTGGGTGAATCAAATTGGCAGGGGTGCTGAGGAAGAGGATTTCTTGGAATGTATGCGGGATAGTTATCTAAATCAACATGTAGAGGAACCAACGAGAGAGCAGGCTATTTTAGACTGGGTATTGAGTAATGAGGAAGGGTTAGTTAGCAGTCTTGTTGTACGTGCCCCCTTGGGCAAGAGTGACCATAATATGGTTGAGTTCTTCATTAGGATGGAGAGTGACATTGTTAATGCAGAAACAATGGTTCTGAACTTAAAGAAAGGTAACTTTGAGGGTATGAGACGTGAATTGGCCAAGATTGACTGGCAATTAATTCTAAAAGGGTTGACGGTGGATATGCAATTGAAGACATTTAAAGACTGCATGGATGAACTACAAAAATTGTTCATCCCAGTTTGGCAAAAGAATAAATCAGGGAAGGTAGTGCATCCGTGGATAACAAGGGAAATCAGGGATAGTATCAAAGCGAAGGATGATGCGTACAAATTAGCCAGAAAAAGCAGCATACCAGAGGACTGGGAGAAATTCAGAGGCCAGCAGAGGAGGACAAAGGGCTTAATTAGGAAAGGAAAAATAGATTATGAAAGAAAACTGGCAGGGAACATAAAAACTGACTGCAAAAGTTTTTATAGATATGTGAAAAGAAAGAGATTAGTTAAAACAAATGTAGGTCCCTTGCAGTCAGAAACAGGTGAGTTGATCATGGGGAACAAGGATATGGCGGACCAATTGAATAACTACTTTGGTTCCGTCTTCACTAAGGAAGACATAAATAATCTGCCGGAAATAGCAGGGGACCGCGGGTCAAAGGAGTTGGAGGAATTGAGTGAAATCCAGGTTAGTCGGGAAGTGGTGTTGGGTAAATTGAATGGATTAAAGGCCGATAAATCCCCAGGGCCAGATAGGCTGCATCCCAGAGTACTTAAGGAAGTAGCTCCAGAAATAGTGGATGCATTAGTAATAATATTTCAAAACTCTTTAGATTCTGGAGTAGTTCCTGAGGATTGGCGGGTAGCAAACGTAACCCCACTTTTTAAGAAGGGAGGGAGAGAGAAAACGGGGAATTACAGACCAGTTAGTCTAACATCGGTAGTGGGGAAAGTGCTAGAGTCAGTTATTAAAGATGGGATAGCAGCACATTTGGAAAGTGGTGAAATCATTGGACAAAGTCAGCATGGATTTACGAAAGGTAAATCACGTCTGACGAATCTTATAGAATTTTTCGAGGATGTAACTAGTAGCGTGGATAGGGGAGAACCAGTGGATGTGGTGTATCTGGACTTCCAGAAGGCTTTCGACAAGGTCCCACATAAGAGATTAGTATACGAACTTAAAGCACACGGCATTGGGGGTTCAGTATTGATGTGGATAGAGAACTGGCTGGCAAACAGGAAGAAAAGAGTAGGAGTAAACGGTCCTTTTCACAATGGCGGGCAGTGACTAGTGGGGTACCGCAAGGCTCAGTGCTGGGACCCCAGCTATTTACAATATATATTAATGATCTGGATGAGGGAATTGAAGGCAATATCTCCAAGTTTGCGGATGACACTAAGCTGGGGGGCAGTGTTAGCTGTGAGGAGGATGCTAGGAGACTGCAAGGTGACTTGGATAGGCTGGGTGAGTGGGCAAATGTTTGGCAGATGCAGTATAGTATGGATAAATGTGAGGTTATCCATTTTGGTGGCAAAAACAGGAAAGCAGACTATTATCTAAATGGTGGCCGATTAGGAAATGGGGAGATGCAGCAAGACCTGGGTGTCATGGTACACCAGTCATTGAAAGTAGGCATGCAGGTGCAGCAGGCAGTGAAGAAAGCGAATGGTATGTTAGCTTTCATAGCAAAAGGATTTGAGTATAGGAGCAGGGAGGTTCTACTGCAGTTGTACAGGGTCTTGGTGAGACTACACCTGGAATATTGCGTACAGTTTTGATCTCCAAATCTGAGGAAGGACATTATTGCCATAGAGGGAGTGCAGAGAAGGTTCACCAGACTGATTCCTGGGATGTCAGGACTGTCTTATGAAGAAAGACTGGATAGACTTGGTTTATACTCTCTAGAATTTAGGAGATTGAGAGGGGATCGTATAGAAACTTACAAAATTCTTAAGGGGTTGGACAGGCTAGATGCAGGAAGATTGTTCACGATGTTGGGGAAGTCCAGGACAAGGGGTCACAGCTTAAGGATAAGGGGGAAATCCTTTAAAACCGAGATGAGAAAAACTTTTTTCACACAGAGAGTGGTGAATCTCTGGAACTCTCTGCCACAGAGGGTAGTTGAGGCCAGTTCATTGGCTATATTTAAGAGGGAGTTAGATGTGGCCCTTGTGGCTAAGGGGATCAGAGGGTATGGCGAGAAGGCAGGTACGGGATACTGAGTTGGATGATCAGCCATGATCATATTGAATGGTGGTGCAAGCTCAAAGGGCCGAATGGCCCACTCCTGCACCTAATTTCTATGTTTCTATGTTTCTATATCACTCTGATTCCTGACAAGTTACCCCTGATACAAAAAATCCATCAGCACTTTGTAATCTTCTCTTGCTTTACATTAGTCTCTGTTTTCACCATGCAGTTGCTCGGCTGAACCAAGTTTTAGTGCGAAAACAGCTGAGTGTGGGCTCGGGAGTATTCATTTCACATGGTAGACAGTTGTGAAACCTCTCTCTCTGTGTGCGAATTGATACCATGATCTTGAATTGTTTATCTCTGTACCACTGGCATATGTTGCACCGCCGGCAATACCTCATCCTGGGTCCTGCTTTCTTCACCTCCTGTTTCACACATAAAAAATATGACATTGATGGCAGATGTATGCTACAGCATAGTGTAAAACAAACTCCTTCAGACTGTACGGAAGTTATGATTGAACACAACATGTGCAGAATTAATTAAATGTTGCTAAATATTGATCCAGCTACCCTGAGACTGCAATGATGACTACCTGAGTAAATGTATTTAATGGACTTAGTGTGTGCACTATTTAACGTAGAAATCCCAAGCTCCTGACTTTCTCCTGACTGCAGTGTGTGCTGTTTCTTCAGCACCCTCAATCATCTTCAGAAATCTGCAACTAACTGACAAGTTTATTTTATAGTGATTGGATTTGGTTTGGCTATTTTTTTTTATTCCACCATTTTATTATGATATTTCAGTATCTCCTTTAAGCACTAATGTTCAATCTCTGTTTTGCACTCCCCATAAAAAGTTAATAATTTTGACGTTCTCATGATTCCTGTGATAGGGTTTTTCTATTTTCTCACATTGGTCAGTATTAGCTACTACGTCCTAATCCAGGCAGCATTCTGTTAAACCCCTTCTGCATCCTCTTATATGCCACCACATCATGTGATGGAGTGATGAGTATTACATGTAATAAGCCAAAATGCAGCCAAATCTAAAGTCTCAAGCTGTATCATGACTTCTTGACTCGATGCCCCAATCAATGAGGGCAAGCATAGTATATGATTTATTTATTTCTATCTACTTGTGTTGCTGCTTTTAGGGAGTTCTGGACCCAGTGCTCTCAATCCCACTACACATCATTGCTGTTAGTGGGGGTCTTGCCATCAGTTATATTTCCCCTTAACATTCAACCTTCCAAAATGCAACACCTTGTTTGTATTAAACTCTATCTGTCATTTCTGCGCTCATTACTGTAGATGATCTGCATCCCACTTTGTATTTTGACAGTCCTCGTCTCTGCAACTCCACTCAATGTCTGAGTCTTTGTGAGATACCTGCGATCTCAGGACACTAAATGCCCCCGTCCCACTTAGGAAACCTGAACGGAAACCTCTGGAGACTTTGCGCCCCACCCAAGGTTTTTGTCAGTCTCCCTACCTGCTTCCACTACCTGCAACCTCCGGGAACCGCACGGAAACCTTGGGCGGGGCGCAAAGTCTCCCGAGGTTTCCGTTCAGATTTCCTAAGTGGGACGGGCATAAGTCTGTGCCAACCACCAACCTCCCACTGATCCAACACTGCTCCCATTTTATTGCCACAAAGTGCTGGAGTAACTCAACGGGTCAGTCAGCATCTGTGGAGAAAAAAGTTGGGTGACATTTAGGGTCGGGACCCTTCAGACTTCAGATGTTGCCTCACTCGCTGTGTTACACCAGCACTGTCCATCTTTGGTATTAACCAGCATCTGCAGTTTCTACTCCCATTTTATTCTCACTCCATTCCCAGCAGCTGTAGATTGTCTGTCTATTTTGCTCATCGGTAGTTTCCGTTTCCCTTCTTGTCTAAGATGTTGTGCAAATTTTGCTTTCACAGCTATTTATCTTTTCTTAGAAAATATCTCCAGACAGTCATGACCACAGGCATGTTCAAACTATTCGGTGTTTCTTGAATGACTGTTCTGGTCACATCCTGAGATAATCGTAGAAATGCACAAAACACAGAAACTGATCCTTTTGGCCCACCAACATCTGCAGGCACTAGTGGTGCCAAATAACACATGTAGCACTGAAGAAGGGTCTCGACCCGAAACGTTGCCTATTCCCTCTCTCCATAGATGCTGCCTCACCCGCTGAGTTCCTCCAGCATTTTTGTCTACCTTTAAATTTTTCTAACATCTGCAGTTCTTTCTTAAAATTTAATGTTGAATTCCATTTGCCAGCTTGGCTTTTCATCGTTCTTCCATAGTCGTTCATGCCCTTCTTGGTACATCTCTTTCATAAAATCAGTGCTCATTAATAAAACTTCAACTCTTGGCCATGTGTCATTCCAGCTCTTGAGCTTCCAACCAGTTAAAAATATTCCTGTTATCCTCTCCACACTAACCCTCACCTTCCATGCAATTATAAACAACTTGATTCCTAATACTGATGAATAGCCATCAATATTAAAAGTTGACTTTGTCTCTCCCTCTACAGATGTTGTCTGACTACAAGTTTATAGTGACTTGTTTTTATTTCATTGTTCTGCAACTGCCTCTCAGTCCTGGATTGGTTTTGTATTTGATCACAAACGCATCAAATGTTATCCCATGTTCCCAGAGGCAGTGCACAGCAAGTGCAGAAGTAGGGTCTACCTTCTATTTTGAATCTGCAAGCTTCAAGATGAGATCTCGTTGGAGCACTGACTTGATTATTAATCTTCCTAATGGATTTGCACAACAAGCGAGATGGGTATTCTTCCTGTTTATGCCAAACTTTTCATTTGCATCATGATTGCACACGTGAATAAGGCCAGCTACATGTGTTATTTGGCACCACTAGTGCCTGCAGATGCTGGTGGGCCAAAAGGATCAGTTTCTGTGTTTTGTGAATTTCTACGATTATCTCAGGATGTGACCAGAACAGTCATTCAAGAAACACTGAATAGTTTGAACATGCCTGTGGTCATGGCTGTCTGGAGATATTTTCTAAGAAAAGATAAATAGCTATGAAAGCAAGATTTGCACAATATCTTCAACATGAAGGGGAGGAAACTGCTGATGGGCAAAATAGACAGACAATCTACACTTGGGAACGGAGGGAGAATAAAATGGGAGTGTAAAAACTGCAGATGCTGGTTGATACCAAAGATAGACAGTGCTGGTGCAGCTCAGCGAGTGAGGCAACATCTAAAGTCTGAATGGTCCTGACCCTAAATGTCGTTTTTTTTTTTTCTCCTTTTTTTTTTCCTCTCTGCAGATGCTGACTGACCGGTTGAGTTACTCCAGCACTTTGTGGCAATAAAATGGCAGTAGTGTTGGATCAGTGTAAATGGGAGATTGGTGGTTGGCACAGACTTGGTGTCCTGAGGTCGCAGGTATCTCTCACAAAGACTCAGACATTGAGTGGAGTTGCAGAGAAGAGGACTGTCAAAATACAAAGTGGGATACCGATCATCTACAGTCTGAAGAAGGGTCTCAAACCGAAACGTCACCTATTCCCTCTCTCCATAGACGCTGCCTCACCCGCTGAGTTGCTCCAGCATTTTTGTCTACCTTCTAATAATTTTTGATAAATGGCTACTGTCCAGTGTGTATCAAAAACAGTCGGTTCTGACAAAAGATCATGAAACCGTAATGTTAACTAAGATGCTGCCTGATCAGCATTCTGTTTTATTTCAGATTTACAGTAACTGCTGTGTTCAGTATTCAAATTCCAACATTTTCCTCTTGTCCCAATTCCTGTTTTTCCAGTATAAAATTCCGCCTGTAATGGTGTCATCATTAGCGCGACAAATAAAATTCATCTGCAGTGTTTTTCAATCTCACTGGTCTTAAAACAAATAAACCCATTCAATGGTGAGACTTTGTACAGAGACATAAGGGTTTTAATCTGAATACCTTCCTTTGCGGTGCAGATGTTAATCCTATTTTGTTGCAACATCTGCATAAAAGTCTCTTCATATCAGCGAAGTCTCCCTTGATTCTCTTTATGCTCTTTTTATACCGTAAGCGGATTGACCATTAATTTATTTCACATGACTGTTTCTGAACTGAGAACTTATTTAATTCCCAAGTCTGCCTGATACATCATGTGAAATCCAAACTACACAGCCAGTATTGGCATCCTCCCAAATTGTCTTTCCTGGCTTTTTTTCCACCAACTTTAATTTTAAGTGTACTACAAATTTTATTCTTCCTCGTCATTCTTTGATTTATTGTTGCATCCAATGTATCTGTAAGGCTGCAGTAAATCAGAATTTAATTTCCCTGGGTTATGTCTGGAGCTTATGATGAATCAACACTCTAGACTCTTGATAAATACATGATCCTGTCTTCAAACATAATTGTGCATTTTGCTCCATGTAGGCAAATAAGGATCATATTGTAGGAGAAAAATAGTGAGAGCTAATAATTAGTAAATAGGGATGTGGATTGTGCTAATCTGGTGATGGGGAACTGCAGACAAAGCCTGAAAGTAGATTTGTGGATTGCAGCAATGATAGAAACATAGAAACATAGAAATTAGGTGCAGGAGTAGGCCATTCGGCCCTTCGAGCCTGCACCGCCATTCAATATGATCATGGCTGATCATCCAACTCAGTATCCCGTACCTGCCTTTTCTAGAGAGTATAAACCAAGTCTATCCAGTCTTTCTTCATAAGACAGTCCTGACATCCCAGGAATCAGTCTGGTGAACCTTCTCTGCACTCCCTCTATGGCAATAATGTCCTTCCTCAGATTTGGAGACCAAAACTGTACGCAATACTCCAGGTGTGGTCTCACCAAGACCCTGTACAACTGCAGTAGAACCTCCCTGCTCCTATACTCAAATCCTTTTGCTATGAAAGCTAACATACCATTCGCTTTCTTCACTGCCTGCTGCACCTGCATGCCTACTTTCAATGACTGGTGTACCATGACAACCAGGTCTCGCTGCATCTCCCCTTTTCCTAGTCGGCCACCATTTAGATAATAGTCTGCTTTCCTGTTTTTGCCACCAAAATGGATAACCTCACATTTATCCACATTATACTGCATCTGCCAAACATTTGCCCACTCACCCAGCCTATCCAAGTCACCTTACAGTCTCCTAGCATCCTCCTCACAGCTAACACTGCCCCCCAGCTTAGTGTCATCCGCAAACTTGGAGATATTGCCTTCAATTCCCTCATCCAGATCATTAATATATATTGTAAATAGCTGGGGTCCCAGCACTGAGCCTTGCGGTACCCCACTAGTCACTGCCCGCCATTGTGAAAAGGACCCGTTTACTCCTACTCTTTGCTTCCTGTTTGCCAGCCAGTTCTCTATCCACATCAATACTGAACCCCCAATGCCGTGTGCTTTAAGTTTGTACACTAATCTCTTATGTGGGACCTTGTCGAAAGCCTTCTGGAAGTCAAGATACACCACATCCACTGGTTCTCCCCTATCCACGCTACTAGTTACATCCTCGAAAAATTCTATAAGATTCGTCAGACATGATTTACCTTTTGTAAATCCATGCTGACTTTGTCCAATGATTTCACCACTTTCCAAATGTGCTGCTATCCCATCTTTAATAACTGACTCTAGCAGTTTCCCCACTACCGACGTTAGACTAACTGGTCTGTAATTCCCCGTTTTCTCTCTCCCTCCCTTCTTAAAAAGTGGGGTTACGTTTGCTACCCGCCAATCCTCAGGAACTACTCCAGAATCTAAAGAGTTTTGAAAGATTATTACTAATGCATCCACTATTTCTGGAGCTACTTCCTTAAGTACTCTGGGATGCAGCCTATCTGGCCCTGGGGATTTATCGGCCTTTAATCCATTCAATTTACCCAACACCACTTCCCGGCTAACCTGGATTTCACTCAATTCCTCCAACTCCTTTGACCCGCGGTCCCCTGCTATTTCCGGCAGATTATTTATGTCTTCCTTAGTGAAGACGGAACCAAAGTAGTTATTCAATTGGTCCGCCATATCCTTGTTCCCCATGATCAACTCACCTGTTTCTGACTGCAAGGGACCTACATTTGTTTTAACTAATCTCTTTCTTTTCACATATCTATAAAAACTTTTGCAGTCAGTTTTTATGTTCCCAGTCAGTTTTTATGTTCCCAGTCAGTTTTTATGACACCCAAGAATCAGGAACATCAATGATTATGTTATAGTGCACCCGTCGTTGTAACAGAAAACTGGATTTACTGTCAACTAGTGGATAATCATTTAATTCTGTTAAAAGACCTAGTTTCTTATCTAATTTAGCCTCTCTGGTACCTCAATTCTGTAATCAAGATCTCGTTTTACAGTTAATCAAGGCTGATCATCCAAAATCAGTAACCTGTGCCTGCCTTCTCCCCATACCCCTTGATTCCGCTAGCCCAAAGAGCTCTATCTAGCTTATTTAAATTCATCCACTGAATTGGCCTCCACATGGTATTGGGGGTAGGGTGTTGATATGGATAGAAAATTGGTTGGCAGACTGGAAGCATAGAGTAGGAGTGAACGGATCCACTTTTCAGAATGGCAGGCAGTGGCGAGTGGAATGCCGCAAGGCTCGGTGTTGGGGCCGCAACTGTTTACCATATATATTATTGATTTGGAAGAGGGAATTAGGAGCAACACTAGCAAGTTTGCGGATGACACAAAGCTGGGTGGCAGTGTGAACTGTGAAGAGGATGTTAGGTGGTTGCAGGGTGACCTGGACAGGTTGAGTGAGTGGGCAGATGCGTGGCAGATGCAGTATAATATAGATAAATGTGAGGTTATCCACTTTGGCGGCAAAAACAAGGGGGAAGATTATTATCTCAACGGGGTTAAGTTAGGTAAGGGGGAGGTACAGCGAGACCTGGGTGTCCTTGTACACTGGTCACTGAAAGTTGGCGTGCAGGTACAGCAGGCAGTGAAGAAAACTAATGGAATGTTGGCCTTCATAACAAGAGGATTTCAGTATAGGAGTAGAGAGGTTCCTCTGCAGCTGTATAGGGCTCTGGTGAGTGATATGCTCACTATGACTATGATGAATGACATTGCCACACCTTTGCCAGGTTCCTGTGTGATGGAGAAAGATATTTGTTTCCCCCTAAATTGAGGCTCCCTTGCCAGAACAAGTACACACGTTTACACTTCCTTGATGGGTGGGGATATACATTTTCATTTTCTCCCGGCGGTGTTAAACTATCAATGTCTCATCCCAAGTGTTCGTCCTCAACTATGCATCTTGCGATATTGAAATCGAGTGATTACACCTTTTGGATCCTGTTGCGTTTTCTGTGTACTTTCCTGGATTTGTGAAGCCCTAGGTTATGGCATTGCTTGGTTAGATTTGATGAGCTTTGAACACTGCTGAATGTTTTGGGAGTCATTGTTAAAGCACATTCTTCTGTGGTTTTACCATGTGAACCTAGTGAGTAGTTAAAACAGCTGGAGAATCATGGGTTCATTAAGAATCTCTGTTACCATATCTACAAAGTTATCCCGCAACATATTTTCTACCTGGACATGCGAGGAGTAGCCACACCAGTTAATTTCTTCCCTAGAGCTTTACAATGGTGATTACAGGCAATGACACTGCAAGTGAGTTAACTGGTATGGCTGGTGCTGCACATTCCCAGCAGCTGGGGTCATTGTGCAGCCTTGGAAATGGCTTGCTCACTGTTGGCCATGAACATTTGTTCCACAAAGGGCCAATTATGTTGGAAGTAGGACTGAGCCCAGACATAAATCTCAGTCGGACTGAGATGCCTTCCCTCCCTCTAACTTCCTCTGGAACTGCAAACCTCCATTCCATCCACATCTGGTCTCAATGTGTGTACTTTGACATTATCCTCAACCGTGGTCAGCCAGATCCAAGGCCCTGAGGTCTGAAACTGCCCTCTCCTCTTCCTCATCTGTAAACTTATCTTCTCTCTCTATTGTACAACCTGTTTAAAACCTTTTCCTTTTGAACAAATGACTCTGTGGTTGGTCGGATTCATTTTGTAGGAAGTGTCGAAGAATGAATAATTCAATATAAAATGCCTGGTACATTTGAAAAGGGCAGCTACCCTTAAATCTCATTATTTTCAATTCATGCTTTTGAATTATTTATCCTTATGAATCCAAAAAGGCACAAATGTCTAGAACTGTAAAGCATACCCTATCCCAGGGGTGAAGAACCTTTTCATGTTGGAATACCACATTAAGTTAGTTGTAATCTAATAAGGCCGCATCCAAGAAACTTCGATTGGATATACTTCAAAATGTACATTATTTTGTAAAAATCTAACTACTATGTGCTAACTTCAAAGAAAATTAAAAAAAATTGTTAATTCTAAAGTTAACCTTTTAATGACTTTATTGTGACTGCATTTTGTGGGAAAGCATTTGAATATTTGGTTGCAACATGGAGGTACAGTTTCAGCTGATCTTCTAGATGGGTATCTGTCATTTGTGACCTAAAGGGCGTCTTGATTTGGGTTAGGAGGAGAACGTAGATTTGCAGCAATAAGTGGTGGAAAAGCAAGAAAGCATTTTTCATGCATGTTACTGAAGACGTGGGTATTCCATTGCATTTTTCCATATTTCAATCTGATCTTTATTAGCATCAAATAAGGACTTTAAAATGTCATCTTCTGAGAGCTCAATCAATTTCATCTAGTTCTTTAGGAGCCTTGGAGACAAGGTTGAAATGCTAATTTGAATGCTTAAAATGCTAATTTCGGTGAATCTTTAACTCTTTGGTATTTTAAGTACGTTAATTTTAAGATTAAAATTCAAATAATAAAAGTCGAACAAACAGATATTAATAAAAATAAAAGGATCTGCTTTACAAAATTTGGATTAATTCAAAAGGCCGCACTTAATGGCCTAGAAGGCCGCATGCAGCCTTAAGGCTGCAGGTTCCCCACCCCTGCCCAATCCTTTGCTTTCTTCCTGGTAGCACTGAAATTGTAATAAACTTCAGGTTATGAATCTTGCACTGGACCCAATCATATCAGTCTGTAGAAGGGTCCAGACCCAAACATCACCTCTCCATTTCCTTCCACAGATGCCCCTTGAACTACTGAGTTCCTGCAGTCGTCCTGTTGTTTCCTATCTCCATGATCAGAACATCAATTTCTCCTTGATGATATTGAGAAATTTCAGCAATGTCCTGTACTTTCTCTTTTTGAACTATCTGTATGATAGTTGAACTATCTGTAGTCGCGTGATTTGATTGCAGCAAACATAGAACAACTACTAATCATTAAAACATTATCTTCTGCATGTACTAATAGATAATGTAGAGAGAGATAGAAAAAAATGAATGAAAGATATGCAAAAAAAGTAAATGATAAAGGAAACTGGCCGTTGTTAACTGTTTGTTAGGTGAGAACAAAAAGCTGATGTGACTTGGGTGGGGGAGGGATGGAGAGAGGTATGCAGGGGGTGCTTGAAGTTGGAAAAATCAATATTCATACCCCTGGGCTGTAAGTTGCCCAAGCAAAATATGACATGGTTTTCCTCCAATTTGTGTTGAGCCTCACTCTGACAAGGGAGGAGGCCTTGAAGGAGAAGGTCTCAATTAACCTTGATTCTATATATTGAAAATATATATGATTGTTTGGTTGAAAAAATAATGAAATGGTTCCAACACGTGGATCTATACAATTCTAATCTGAGCATAAAAGAATGCATGTCTGATAATCAGTTGATGTAATTCAAGAGTGTTTTATTGTCATATGTTCTGGATGGGACAATGAAATTCTTTCTTGCTGCAGCACAACAGAATATGTGAATATGTAAACATAGTACATAACGGGAAGAGGAAAATAAAATGTTCAATATTTTCCTCCATTGAGAAATATTACACTGGGATTTGTGGACTCGTAGCAGTCTTTGTGAATGTTCAAAGTAATAAACTCAATTTTTTTTCTAGATTGGAATACATTTTCAGAAATCTAATTGTCCTTTCTGTTCTAAGATTTGTTCACACTGACTTTTCAGTCTTTGTTATTATTTTGTGATTAACTAGGACAGATTGATGCCATATCCATTGGTTTTCTTTGCTTGCCCTGTGCTTTTAAATGTATAGTGAGTAAAATGCTGCTTTATTTCTGGACTAAATTGAAGGGCCAGTTATAAGGCCAAAGTATAACTTTTACAGTGTTATTTAGATATTTGCAAAATGTTTAATATTTGAACTTGTACAAATGATCTTGACGAGACCTGAGAAGTTTTAAATATGAGATGCTCGATTAGGGTAGTGAGTCGAATACTTTTCCCTGGGTGGAAATGTCCAACACATAGAGGGCATGGCCATAAGGTGAGAGGGAACGTTTAATGGCAAGGTTTTTTACCGAGTGGTGGTGGCCAGAAATTCATTGCCAGGGGTATTGGTGGAGGCAGACAAAATGGTGTTTCGATAGGGACATGGAAGTGCAGGTATTAGAGGGACATGGATCATGTACAGATAAATGAGATCAATTTAACTAGGCATCATGTTCTGCACAAACATTGTGGACTGAAGGGCCCATTCCTGTGCTGCAATGCTTTGTGTTCTATGATATGTACAGGGCAAATGTTTTGCATAATAGGTGGTGGGTGTCCGCCAGAGATAGTTTGGTTTAATTTATTGTTGTCGAGTGTACTGAGATATAGTGAAAAGCTTTTGTTCATGTGCTGTCCAGTCTAAGAAGACTATACACAAATTCAATTAAGCTGCCCACAGTGCACAGGTAATGGAGGCTGATATGATGGTGGCATTTAAGAGGCTTTTAGCTAGCAAGGAATGAAGCAATATGGATTATGTGCAGACAATTGAATAGATTAGTTTATTTTGGCATTATGTTTGGTGCAGACATTGTGGGCTGAAGGGCATTTTCCTTTGCTGCACTTTTCTATGTTCTATAATGCCAAAGAAGATTATCTGAATGCCAACATTAACCCCCCTATTTTAGCCCACATGCAGCAATGACAAACACAGCTAAGGGTATTTAGCTGTTCTGATTAATTAAAAAATAAAATCATGTGCTTTATTATATTTGCAATAACACCCACAGGCATTGGTAAGGCAAAGAATACTTTGTTCAGCTTCATTTGCTGTCATTTGTGCCGCAGTTGACTCCTGATTATTTATTCTTGCTCAGCATGTTCAAGGCTTAAGTTGCACTCCAGAGCACCAGCACAAATGTTGTCTGGCATTTCCAGAGTGTACTGCACTGTTCCTTGGCTGAGACTTTAAGTTGTGACGTGGTTGCCCCCTCAGATTGACATAAATGATGCTATGCCAATAGTTTAATTTAAAAAAAAAACAGATTTATCTCTTGTGTGTGAAATATATTGTTGCCATTAAGCATGTCGGCTCATTATCACTTTGAATATTGCAGGTAAATTGAGTGCCACATTTCTTGTATTGCAGCAGTCATCAAACTTCCCAAATATTTGGGATACCATAAAGGGCATTGTGTAACTACAAGGCTTTCTTCCTGCTGTTCTGTGTTACTTGCATGCTAAAGCTTTCATTGAAGAGACGGTTTCAATATTTAAATACTTCTTAGTAATCTTTATCTTGTCTGACTTTGATGCCATAAAACAAAATAAACCAGGCCTTCTAAGTAGGGGTAATGAGTACAGAAGCAAATAAATGATGAACCTTTATACCATGTTAGCTGGTATATTGTTAGAGTTTCTATTTAACTCCAGCTCCTTCTCGAGTGTCTAGACCAATTTACTCTGGATTAAGGACTTGGGTTATAAGGGTAATGCAAAAGATGGGATTCTTCCCTCAAGCAGTCTAAAATTAAAGAGAGCATAGGGAGTTGGGTAAAAGGTTGGACGTCAAGAGTAGTAATCTCTGGAATACTTCTGCTGCCATATATTAGTGAGGGTAGGGACAGGAAGATGGGACAAATGAATGTATGGCTTGGGGATTTGGTGTAGGGGAAGTAATTTGGAGTTTTGGACCGATGGGATCTGAATTGGAATGGGGACCAAAATCCCTATAGTGAGGTTCACTGGCACCACTTGAGAGGGTTTAAACCAGAGTGAAATACAATGCTGGAGTAACTCAGTAGGTCAAGCAACATCTCTGAAGGATATGGATAGGCAGTGTTTTGGGTCGGGGGGGGGGGGGGGGGGGGGTTGTGATTTGACAATAGCTCTCCCGACAGAGGAACCAATATTTGATTAGTACAGGTGTCCGAGGTTATGGGGAAAAGGCAGGAGAATGGGGTTAGGAGGGAAAGATGGATCAGCCATGATTGAATGGCGGTGTAGACATGAGCCAAATGGCCTAATGCTCCTCCTGTCATTTATGATATGTAGACTACAGAAAGATGCAAAAGCAACAGGGTTGTTGTCGTGGGTGATAATCACTTCACTGAGAGAGTGCAAAAAGCTTAGACGGGGCAGAATTTGTGTTGTGGGATTATGACGTACCACACCGTGTACAACAGTGTAAAAGGACCTCCAAGATGAATGTTACAACTACTGAGATAGCAAGGAGGAAAAAAAAACTACAGGTATCTTCACAACACAGCTATTGCCTTGCCACACAAGACTTTCCCTTCTGTAGTTGATGCTAAACCTGCGTTCACTATATATTGAAGGTACACAAAAATGCTGGAGAAACTCAGCGGGTGCAACAGCATCTATGGAGCGAAGGAAATAGGCAACGTTTCGGGCCGAAACCCTTCTTCAGACTGATAGGGGGCGGCGGGGAGAAGGAAGGAAAAAGGAGGAGGAGCCCGAGGGCTGAGGGATGGGAGGAGACAGCAAGGGCTAACAAAATTGGGAGAATTCAATGTTCATGCCCGCAGGATGCGGACTCCCCAATATGAGGTGCTGTTCCTCCAATTTCCGGTGTTGCTCTCTCTGGCCATGGAGGAGACCCAGGACAGAGAGGTCAGATGGGAGGGGGAGTTGAAGTGCTGAGCCACCGGGAGGTCAGGTAGGTTCTTGCGGACCGAGCGGAGGTGTTCGGCGAAACGATCGCCCAACCTCCGCTTAGTCTCACCGATGTAGATCAGCTGACATCTAGAGCAGCAGATGCAGTAGATGAGGTTGGAGAAGATACAGGTGAACCTCTGTCACACCTGGAACGACTGCTTGGGTCCTTGAATGGAGTCGAGGGGGGAGGTCAAGGGACAGGTGTTGTATTTCTTGCGGTTGCAACGGAAAGTGCCCGGGGAGGGGGGGGGGGGGGGGGGGGGTACGGGAGGGAAGGGAAGAATTGACAAGGGAGAATTGACAAGGATTCACTATATATTGCTCTGTTTTCCATATAACAATAGTAGAAGTAAGATTTATTTGTTGGACTTTGGCCAGTTATCTAAATCCTATAATGCTACAGTAAACAGTTTGAGTGTCTGGCATTTCCTGTGGAGCCCACTACTGAACAGAAGAACCAGTCAGCAGGCTGTGGATTGAAGTTGAGGAACATTTTTCTGTGTACCAAGGCTACATTTTGCATTTTCTGCATCAGCAAATCTAGTGGGATTTATTCTGAGTGATAGTTGCTTCAAATTGTGGAATTTCTGACCTGCTTGCCTGTGGAAATTAGGAGGCCATTGAATAGGGTATTGACAAAATCAAGTGTCATTAAGTAGTATTAATAAACGTTGCAGAGCAGCAAAGTTATACTAGGCAGGCAGGGAAACAATGTTGAAGGTCCATATAAATGTTTTTTGTGTTGGATCATTATCATTGATCTGTATCCTAACACCCTTTGAACCTATGCCAACACATGCATTATATTAGGGAGATCAGTAGCACTAAGGATTGAGATGGGAGCAGGCAGCAGAGCAGATGGTTCATCAGTTGTGACTTGTCTACACATTGGCTATCACGTCATCTACAAGAAAGATGATCTTAACAAGTCTCTTGCACACTTCAGTGCGTAAGTTGATGATGGCTTGGATCTTCAGCTACAAATGACAGATGCAAGCCGTATTGACGAAATCGACTTGATTGCTGGAGTTTGGATCTTGGTTCGATGGTAACTGTGGGATGAAGAATTCTCCACTCATTCTGAAGATTAGGTCCACACCCACCGGAAATTTTGCTGCCGATGAGATGCAATGTTGCAGTAAGAAAGCCTCCTAATTACCTGGAATGATGAGAAAATCAACGTCAATCAACCCTCTCATCAGCATTGAGACCCTGTCTGCCCTCCAGCTCCATTGAATAAGCCATATAATTTGCCTGCCTGACGCCAGACTTCTGAATCAGGCAGGTACATGGAATGGACAAGTTGGGGGACCAAATGCAGGTAGATGGGGAAAGTGTAGATGGAGCATGTTGGTTAGTGTGGGCAAGCTGCTAAAGCTCCTGTTTCCATTATGTATGACTCTGATATGCTATTCTAGACTTTATCACAGGAAGACTGTGCCAGGTGAATAGGAAAAGTTTCACATGTACGCAAGAAGCCCCCTTGATCAAATGCTACCCCGTCACTGACTCCTGGGAATCTCTGGCACATGATCACAAAGTAGGAAGGAACTTTTAGGATGGTATTCAGAATCTTGAGTCCACATGTCATGATTACTTGTAGAAGATCTGGACCACGTCGAGCTGCCTATCCATCTGCCCACCTTCTACCATCTGCCGACAAGTCTGTTTTCCCCATGGTGGTATTATCTGTTGCTTTAGGGCCCACATTGTGGAAATAATCCATCTCTATTTCTGATGGAGAGGGGGAAGAAGAAATAATTACAATCTTCCATAAAATGTGTAATTTCAGACACTTTCTGGCAGTTCAGTGTGGAATGGCTGTGGCAAATACTGGAGGTTTAAGGCAACAGCAGCATGAGAGACTCAGAATTCCCATTTGGAGCAAACATTCAGCGGAGGATAGTCAGTGAGTCGGTCTTTATTGTGCTTGGAACACTTGGTGTCAGCCAAACATCATTGAATGTCTTTCCAAGTATTAACAGTGGTTGATATGTTCCTTGTAAATCAAAGTATAGTCTGGTATCTTATCAAAGACAGTTGAAAAAATATCAGACCCTTTTCCATTCCAGTTAATGCTTTAGACCTTTCCTTAAAAGCTGACAAAACCACTGGCCTTGATGTGTTTAAAAATTAATAAAGTTTATTTAAAAAAAATGAAAACATTCCGAAACATTAATTAAAGTTGAATGATTGTAGATATTGAAGATCACCAAACCTTGCATTATCCCCCGAGGCCATTTCCTCCACTGAACCCAGTGGGTCTGAGCTAGCACAGGTTGTCTGTGTGGATTTCTCTCCTTAACTGAAGGGCTGTTGCTGCATCTTGGTGCTGTGTGGCTGGGCTCCACATGAGATCCAACATCTGGTTGCTTTGGCAAAAAATGTTGGGGAATGCCTGTCATAATATTTGGGAAGATAGAGACAAATAGTTGGAGTAACTCAGCAGGTCCGGCAGCATCTCTGGAGCAAAGGAAGGGTCGCGAGCTTTCTTCAGACTAAGTCAGGGGGAAAGGGAATGAGATATATAGAAGGTAAATTGAACAAAAGATATGCAAAAATCAACAATAATAGACAATAGGTGCAGGAGCAGGCCATTCAGCCCTTCGAGCCAGCACCGCCAATCAATGTGATCATGGCTGATCATCCCCATACATTCCTGCCTTCTCCCCATATCCCCTGACTCCGCTATTTTTAAGAGCCCTATCTAGCTCTCTCTTGAAAGCATCCAGACAACCTGCCTCCACCGCCCTCTGAGGCGGAGAATTCCAGACTCGCCACTCTCTGTGAGAAAGTGTTTCCTCGTCTACGTTCGAAATGGCTTACTCCTTATTCTTAAACTGTGGCCCCTGCTTCTGGACTCCCCCAACATCGGGAACATATTTCCTGCTAGCGTGTCCAAGCCCTTAACAATTTTATGTTTCAATGAGATACCTTCTCATCCTTCTAAACTCCAGAGTGTACAAGCCCAGCTGCTCCATTCTCTCAGCATATGACAGTCCCGCCATCCTGGGAATTAACCTTGTAAACCTATGCTGCACTCCCTCAATAGCAAGAATGGCCTTCCTCAAATTAGATTAAAGAAAGGTGGAGCCTTCAATGGTCCATTGGGGTAGGTGATAACAAGTCCACTTTGGGAACCTGCCTCGTGCAACGTGCTGCAACGTATGGATGAAAGGAATGCCTTTACTTAACTGTGGACCTGTGCTCCCTGGAAAATTCAAGCCTTTTTTTGTAGCTTCTTTCCTGAAGTGAAGTGTAATGTGACATTTCAGCAATCTGTGAAATAATGGCTCCTGTATGAAATGTGATGAGGGAGTGCAGTTTCTACATTGTTGTCTAAAACTATTGGGTCATTACCTCTCCTAACATGGCAGGCTCGGATTTAGCTGAGTGCTCCCATCCTGATAAATAGTTGACCAGACATAATGTCTAATAAATCTGCCACGAAGATTACTCCCTTGCCTAATTCTGACTTTTCTCACGCAACTCTTCACGTCATATTTTTCCCTAAATCTTTCATTTGAAGATAAAATTGGAATGCAAGTATGTATTATAAAGGGAGGCTGGGAGATTGTATCATTCCAAAAAATGTATGTTCCCTGGCATTGTTATGTGAATGGTTTTCAGCTGTATTTTTGAATGATAAATGAAAGATCTGCCCAGGGGTTAAGTTCCAAATAAAAGTTCAACTCTGGTTATGTGAGTGTGTTGAGTGTATAACTTGCTCAGCAAAAATATTGCTTATTTGTTCCTTGTGGTAAAGAAGGTAACATTGAATTTGCTCCCAGCTAAATCGAGGATGATTTACTTCCTTTACTGGCCACCGCAGTAAATACATGTTTAAAACAATGCACAATTATAATTGTGGAAGATCCAAAATAATTGTAGCAGCTAAGTGGTTCCAGACCTTGCGTAGGCAAAGATGATCCCTTCTTGCATTTATAAAGGGCCTTACATTTAGTGACCACTTTGTCTGCAGAGCTACATTCTATTCATTAGGACTAAGTGTTTGCAAAGTTGTAACAATGCAACTTTGCCCTCCTGCTATTTCTATCTCTTCAACTATTGCACCCCCCTTTCCACCTCCCTGCCCCTTCTCGCTCTATTCCTCCCTGGCTTTACATATTTATCCCCATCTGACATCCTTTTTATTGCTGTTTCATCTCTCCTTTGTCTGCCAATCCAAACACACCCTACCATATCCACTTCACTTTTTGCTCCACCACCAGCTCTTTTCTGGTTTCTCCCCGAATCGTTACTTATCCATGTCCTCCAGAGATGCTTCCTGACCCGAGTTACTCTAACACTTTGTCTCACTCAAGGTTCCAACATCTGCAGTTCCTAGTGCCTCACCTTTCACCTAAGCAGGTGAACCTGGTTCATTCGCAGTGAGTAGCTTGGCTTGTTCTGAATGCAATTATTGCTAGCTTTGCTGAAGCTGCATTATCAGTTTGCTGACTAGAATATTGTTGGGGGGGGAAGGGAAGCAGTGTGTTGGGGTTACGCACAAGGTGTCATGGTTCACAAGATCCTGTTCAAGGTCATTACCATTCAGATCAAGTCTGCTCTGGGGCAGGTGATCCATCTAGACCAAAACTGGTGTACCCGGTAGGAGAATCATTGGCAGCCTTGTGCTCAGTGATACTATCGCCACTCTGCAGGACAGAGGGATGGTACTTGCCTAGTCATCTTGGGCAGGGAAAAGGCCTTTGTCAGAATATTGTGCATGTACATTTATTTTGAGGATGCAGTGGAAACGGACCCTTCGACCCACCGAGTCTGCGCTGACCAACAATCATCTGTACTCTAATTCCTACACATTCTGGACAATTTACAGAAGCCAATTAACCTGCAAGCCAGCATGTCATTGGGATGTGGGAGGAAACCAGAGGATCTGGTTAACCCATGTGGTCACAGGGAGAACGTACAAACTCTGTACAGACACCACCTATAGTCAGGATTGAACCTGGCTCTCTGGCACTAAGGCAGCAACTACTGTGCTACCTGATGAACAAGCTCTGAAAAGTGTTTTGGGGAGGGAGTCAGAAATTGGATCCAACTGCCCTAAACTACGCAGTCCAAATCCATGGGTGAGGGGAGAGAATAACTTCCCCATAGTCAGGAGCAGGCAGGGTTGCCAATGCTTCCTTGATTTGTTTGCACATAGCAATGACTACTTTAACAAATCCATCGGGAAAGGCGTAGGCGTAAGTGGGGTCATGTCAGGCAGTGGAGGCAGTAAAATGATGCTTTTCTTGTACATGGACTACTGTTCCAGTCCAAGATCAGTCTGCCACAGGTTAACAAAGGACTTGCTTCAACTGGTGTCGGGGGCCAGAATCAACTGCAGGGTTCACTGTATCTCGGCACACATGACAAGAATAAATCAATACTAGGAAGGGTGAAGTCTTACAGTTCGGCAACTGGCCTGCCCAGTACACTGTCTCCTTCACCATTGGATGTGACCATTAGAAGATATTGGTGATCTGTTTTGGACGAGATGAGGCATGCAACAAATTGAATTAAGTGGAAAGGTAAAGTTTAAAAGAGAACTAGGACTGTGGGAGCACTGCACTCCCTCGATGAATGGGAAGAACCAGGTCGTTGGGTGTGAGGTGCTCTGTGTTGCTGTGGGTTATACCCAGTCTCACTGCCATCGCAGGCACTTAAGTCTGCTTCCCTTTCTTCAGAGCGATAATGCACAAGTCCCTAGACAACGGGGGTGAGGGAGGGAGGGGGGGGGGGGAGGATGAGAGAGCATTGCCTTCATCCCATCCTGGTGACCACCTTTGTGTGGCTGCATCAAGATGTGGAACCAAATACAAAGGCACCAGCTGTCATGGTGCCTGCTGAAATCATGCTTGTTCCTCGTGTTGCAAGAACCAGGCCTGACTCCATTGTTGGCCAATGTTCCACTCGTATGGAAATTGCCACACCCTCTTTCCTTCACAGAAACATTTGTTTAGGAAAAAGCAAGTACATCAGGCAGTGGCCAGCAATATTTAGCCTGTGTAGACTGGGTTTCTGCTCAGAGGGGGGGGTTCCTGAGTAGATTGTTGAAACCTTTACCTTATTGCCAGAACTCTGCAGCAAGCAACAACATTTTGCTTGGCAGGCAGTGAGGGGCCTGCCCTGTCAGATCCTTCCTGTGTTGTTGGAGTCTCATTCCCAAATCATGCTGCCCTCAGACAATTGCAATGAGGAGATGACTATTGACCACCTCTGTGCACTTGCAAAGAAGGAATGTTACAAGATGCAAAGGTGCATGTTGAGGTTCATTCTGAGCTGGTGCATAACAAAGGGCTGTATGACCGGTAGGCTGTTCCCATGGACCCAACCAGAGATCAAACATCGTGCTGCAAGGAGATCATCAATTCATTGAAAGTCTAGCTTTGGTTTGCCTGAAACATGTCCGTTTCCAGTCCAATAAGATGTCCATAAGGGAATGCTGTAGTGGCCATTTTATATCGCTCAAGAGTAATCTCTTGAACGATATAAAATGCCGGCACATTGTAGGAGTACATGTCAGGGTTGCACTGAAGCTGAGCAGCTAGTGCAAAGACTGCTGCTACAATTTTGTAGTTTAAAGGGGCCACAGCAGTGCCAATGGTACCTTGTACAAAGAAAGTACTAACACTACAAATGTGTACTAATAACACTATGAAAGTTTAGACTGAACAACATAAAATGTAAAGATTTATGGCAGCGGAGTAGCGCAGCAGCAGAGTTCATGCCTCGCTGGGCTAGAGACCTGTATTCTATCCTGGCTACAGGTGCTGTCTGTACTGAATTTGTTCTCCCCATGACTGCATGGGTTTTCTCCGGGTGCTGCGGTTTCCTTCCTCATTCCAAAAGATCTACAGGTCAAAGTTAATTTGGCTTCTGTAAAAATTGTAAATGGTCCCTAATGTGTGGGATGGTGTTGGTGTATGGGGAACGCTGGTCAACATGGACTCGGTGGGCTGAAGGGCCTGTTTCCATGCTGTAGCTCAAGTCTAAGCTAAACAGCCATGCACTGTTTCTGTATTTCCCATTAATGCTATTTTGAATATGGTTTCTTTGGTTTTTAAGTAAAGTCTTGTAATCTTACACAGCTAATATAATATATACTGTATTTATAACTATGCTGTAGGACATCGAAATCTTTACTTGTCCCCAGAGAATGAGAAACAGTCTCTCAGAGAAGCCAAAATGAATCCTTTTCTCTCCCAAACTCAAGGGCATAAAACCCACAGGATTGCCTGACTCTGGCTTATGCCAGCATTGTTTCACCATTGAGTATTGAAGAACAGTGCTGTTCGACTCTTCCTGCCACAGATCACATTAGATGAGAAACACAAGAAACCACAGATTCTGGAATTTTGCATAGAACACAAAGTGCAGGATTGAATCTGGGAGTCGGTCAACATGTCTGGAGTACATGGATATCTGAAATGTTATTGATCCATTAACTCCAGAGATGCTGCTCGACCTGCTAAATTACTCCAGCACTTTAGATATTAGATCAGTTTATTGTCATCAACACCAGGGTGCAATTGCATTTCTTGCGCACAGACCTTCAAATCTTCCCCTCTCCCACCACTCTCTTTGCAGCCCTCCATCCACAACAATCTCCTCACACTTTTCTTTCCCTACTGCTGTCCCCTCTTACTTTTCCACCATTCCTCTTCTCCCTCCAAGTCCCCTCCATCTCTGTCTCAGTCCTCTCTGTCTCACTCTCGTTCCCCCCCCCTCCCCCCACTGATCCCAGCCCCTCCACACGTCATTTACGACTGAGATGAGGAAAAACCTTTTCACCCAGTGAGTTGTGAATGTGGAATTCTCTGTTTCAGAAGGCAGTGGAGGCCAAATCACTGGATGTTTTCAAGAGTTGGATATAGCTCTTGGGGGCTAGGAATCGAGGGATATGGGGAGAAAGCTGGAATGGGGTACTGATTTAGTGGCAATGTTCGTTCGAAAGGCTGAATGGCCTACTCCTGCACCTATTTTCTATGTTTCTATGCATGTCATGTACCACTTGGTCTGAAAGGTCTAGTCACTGGATGTTAGCAAACCAAATAGGCTTCGCCCTGGTCTCTCTGCTTTGGATGGGGAGGGTGGCAGTTGTCTGATGGCATGTTACTTCAAACATGTCCTGACACTTCCACAGTCTCCTTTTCCTGGCATTCCCATGGACCATTCTACCGCTAACCCTGCTCCATTCACTCCCCCATTTGTACACCTTCCCAAGAATCACCCTAACTTACCTCTCATTTTGCACAAATTTACCAGTGAGGGTTGAATTGTGCACAACAGTGACATTTTCTGTAAGACCTCCTCCTTACTGTTAGATTCCAATTCATAAGATGAAGCCTAAGACTTGATGGACATACATGCAAAGCTGGGATTAGTCCAATGTAAACCCAAATTGGGAATCTGATGAGGAATTCCTTCGGAGATTGGTTCGAATCGGGGATACTTTGCCTGTGAGCTGGTAGAAGCAGCTACATTCACAGCATTTAAGAAGCATATGGAAAGTGCTTGTATCACGAGGCATGGATGGCCATAGAAACATAGAAATTAGGTGCAGGAGTAGGCCATTTGGCCCTTCGAGCCTGCACCGCCATTCAATATGATCATGGCTGATCATCCAACTCAGTATCCTGTACCTGCCTTCTCTCCATACCCCTTGATCCCTTTAGCCACAAGGGCCACATCTAACTCCCTCTTAAATATAGCCAATGAACTGGCCTCAACTTCCTTCTGTGGCAGAGAGTTCCAGAGATTCACCACTCTGTGTGAAAAATGTTTTTATCATCTCGGTCCTAAAAGATTTCCCCCTTATCCTTAAACTGTGACCCCTTGTTCTGCGCTTCCCCAACATCGGGAACAATCTTCCTGCATCTAGCCTGTACAACCCCTTAAGAATTTTGTAAGTTTCTATAAGATCCCCCCTCAATCTTCTAAATTCTAGCGAGTACAAGCCGAGTCTATCCAGTCTTTCTTCATATGAAAGTCCTGACATCCCAGGAATCAGTCTGGTGAACCTTCTCTGTACTCCCTCTATGGCAAGAATGTATTTTCTCAGATTAGGGGACCAAAACTGTACGCAATACTCCAGGTGTGGTCTCACCAAGACCCTGGACAACTGCAGTAGAATCTCCCTGTTCCTATGCTCATATCCTTTTGCTATGGCCAAATGCAACTAAATTGAACTAATATAAATGCAATGGTCAACAATCATGGTGGCTGAAAGGCTCGTTTGTCTACTCTAAGAAAACTATAAATCTCCTAGATTGCATTTAAAAATAAATATGATTCAAAGGGATGTATTTTCAGCTTGAATTTCAGGACCTGTTCTAAAACTGGTTTTATAAATTAACTTAATTTACTTTAATTAGCACATTGGAGCAACATCTGTTATGGTCTACAGTATAAGTCTCCATTCTGAACCGTATGAAATGGAGCAAAATATTGAATGACCTTAACAAAAAATTGAAAATGGTTTAACCACTTACAGCAATGGATGGACTAAATTAGTGTGGAATGCATATTAATTAGGAATGTAATTTGTTTTAAGTGAATTGAATCCTTCAGTAAAATAGTAAGGAGATTTTTTACATATAAATTTGTCATTTCCAATTTGATTTTGCAATTGTCTTCCAATTTTCAATAAAGATTTTATGATGGGCCTAATTTTTATTGTCATTTATGTTGAAAGTTAAAAAAAAAATTAATATCCTTAATGTGTGTGTGTGTGTGCACGTGCACCATAAATCGCAGATACCACTCCATCTTATATTTTTGATGGGAGATGGACTCAAAAAGCTGGAGTAACTCAGCGGGACAGGCAGCATCTCAGGAGAGAAGGAATGGGTGGTATTTTGGGTCGAGATCATGCAAAAACATTTTTAATGTTTTTTGTTACTTTATTACACCACTAGCATTAACATGGACATAAATATGGAGTAATACAGCACAGGAACAGTTCCTTGTTGTCACAATGTATGTGCTGAGCATGATGTCAAGTTAATCTATTCTCCTCTGACTGCACATGATCCATATCTCTCTTCCCTGCATATGCACATACCTAGCTAATGGTATTAAACTCTGCTATCCTATCTGCCTCAACAACCACCACCCATGGCAACATGTTCCAGGCACTTGTCCCACACATCCCCTTTAAACTTGCCCCTCTCACCTAAAGCTCTGCTCTCGTGTTTCATTTTTCCACCCGGGGGGGGGGGGGGGAATTCTGACTGTATATACCACCTCATTTCTTAGTGGGGTCGCGCATATGTTGCACTCCAATCCCGAAGATTAATTCTCTAAGCTGCAGACCCAAGAATATGATAACCAGAGCATCTACTATCTCTAGAGCTATCTCTTTTGAAACTTGACCATGGGCCATTTACTGGGTGATGCTGAAATAAAATATCCCAGGCCCACGAAACATAAGAAGGTGCTTGAGTTTTTTCATGCAAAGCCTCCCATGCTGGATGGGCACTTTTTTAAAGATTAAAAAGATTAGCCTTGATTCTTGGGTGGTACTGGCAATAATTGGATTCTTCACACAATTTTTAGCAAGCACGTGGGAGATCCTTGGCAATTATCAACCGTCAAACTTATCAACTTGGTAAATGAAGAATGTGCAGGGAGAATATTTAGGTATGTGAGAAGAGGCAGAGCGAGTCCAAATGGGAGGCCTGGCAAGGGAGTTATCTTAATTGCTTGGAGGTTGAAGAGATAAGCAGATCAAAGAAAAATATGTGCATTAACAAATGGTGAAGACAAAGTTGAAAGTTAAAAATCAATTTGCTGTAGAGGAAAATATTATTTCTGGGGAAAATATGGTCTTTTGTTAAATAAAAAACAATTAGCTGTGCCTGAGCAACTTTTGTTAGCTTGCAAAACAGTTTGTAGCCTGGCAGGGATGCCTGTGGTTAGGGACCACAAGTCACTGGCCAATTCTCCCTGCGCCACCTCAACTTGCTGTGATTTACATTAAGTTGCAGCATTTACTCATTTTGATGTCTTCACAGAAATACACATTAAGAATAAAGGCATTTATTTTAACAACTAGATAACTTTGCATTGTGAATTAACCTTTTTGGCCCAGGTAATGCTCAATTAATACAGTGGAGTCATACCTAATCATGATTCATTGATGAAAAATTAAAAAAAAAAAAAAAAGCAAATTCAGAATTCTGATTTTTGGTTCTTTTTGTCACATTTTAATTTTAAAATTTTTAATTTTCCTTGCTTTATTTCTTTATCACTACTTGATTTAGCATTAAATTGAGCTACTTCTATTTTCTTTCATCCTTATGTTTATTTTGCTGTTATTATTAATCCTTTGCTCTCTTTGATTAAGGAATCATATTGGCCAATTCATCAGAATTCCAGGAACCCTGTCATCTTGCTGCAATGTTGCTTCCAGCAATTTCTTGGGAGAAATATTTTAAAAGTTAATTCGACACAAGCGAGCCTGACTAATCATGCACACACAAGAAGCTTTGTTCCAGCACAACCAGGCCCACTCTGCAATTAAAGGTTTTGAAAGAAATGTCAAATTCTTGCTCTGCATTGCCACCTGGTGGTCAAAAGTGTTTTTGCAACCATATTATTGGCAAAATCCCATTAAAGATGAGGGCAGATATCACTACTTGTAAAATATGTGCAGACACAAGGCAGATTTAATATCTGCATATAGCATGAAAGCAGATAGGGGCATGAATGGTGGTTATCAAGCTTGTGGAATCAAAAACAAGAGGACACATGTTTAAGTAAAAACATTCAGGCAGGTACATGGATAGGACAGGTTGAGAGGGAATATGGGCCGCAGGTAGGACATGTTGGCTGGTGTGGGCAAGTTGGGCCGAAAGGCCTGTTTCGTCACTGCATGACTATAACTCTAGGTGAGAGGGACAAGATTTAGTGTGGACCTGAGGGGCAACTTTCCCATGTGGTGGGTGTATGGAACGAGCTTCCAGAGGAGGTAGTTGAGTCAACAACAGCATTTAAGACAATTGGTCAGGTACATGGATAGAGAAGGTTTGTGGAGATATGGGCAGCCAAGAAGAAGCCACCACCTGCCTCCTTGTGCACCTTATCTCTGCACTGGTAAGAATCATATGACCCATTCAACTACCCACGTTAAACAGACTGGTATGGTACAGGAGCAGGTCCTTCAGCCCACAATGTCTGAACAGGTCCTTCAGCCCACATAGAAACATCGAAACAGAAAATGGGTGCAGTAGTAGACTATTCGAGCCAACACCGCCATTCAATAGGATCATGGCTGATCAGCCAAAATTAGTACCCCGTTCCTGCTTTTTCCCCATATTCCTTGATTCCCTTAGCTCCAAGGGCTAAATTAACACTCTCTTAAACATCCAGTGAATTGGCATCCACTGCCTTCCATGGCAGAGATTTCCACAAATTATCAACTCTCTGGGTGAAAGTTTTTCCTCATCTCAGTTCTAAATTTTAGCCAAACGGTGTCTTCCATGTTTCATGTTCTGTGTAAAATAAAACATGCCCAGCACATCTCCTCCTTTAAACATTCCCCTTCTGACCTGAGATCATGTCATCATAATGTAATAATTGACTAGGAAGGGGATGTTCCCCTTGACTGAAGTGTGTAGAACTAGGGTCACAGACTCAACCAAAGGATGGATTATTTCAGCCTGAAGTACAAGCACTTTTTTGGAATTATAATATGCCATGAAGTTTATTTAACAAATATTCTTTACAAGTTTTTAAGAAGGAACTGCAGGTGCTGGAAAATCGAAGGTACACAAAAATGTTGGAGAAACTCAGCGGGTGCAGCAGCATCTATGGAGCGAAGGAAATAGGCAACGTTTCGGGCCGAAACCCTTCTTACTGAGTTTCATCTCCAAGTGCAAACCCAATTTTAATTAATTTTATTTAATTTTTCAAGAATATCCTGTGTTTCATTTTGTTAACAATAATGATGTAATGTATTGTTAATGAAGAAAGCAATTTATACTAATTATCACAAACATGTGAATGAATTGTTTTGCAGAACAAAGAAATTGTACCCAATTTCATTATGATATTCTTAAGCTTGCTGTGTCTTCCCAATGGTAGAAAAGATAATTTTCAACTTACAAAGTGCCACTGACTAGTCAAATCGTACCTAGTTTTTGGTTTGGTGTAAAAGTTTTTAATCCTCATGTTATACAGGTATGTAAATAATTCAACATTTTTTTGTGACGAACACATACTCCGTGCCTTAATCATTGCAAGTTTTGTCAATTTGCATGGCTGCACCATAATTCTGTTGAAAATGACAATTACCTGTCGGCACACCAGAGGTGAGGAAATTGCTTCAACTCTTTAATAATTATCAAAAGTAAAGTTGGAACATATACCAATAATGTTTCTGCAATGCCTGTTCACCTCTCTGACTAAATTAGGGAAAAACTGGAAGTAGAGAAAGTCTTAGATTTTAAAATTGCTTTTTTTCTTTTTTTCCCTTTGCTATCTTTTTCCTCAATTATTTTAATTTGTTTACCCCCCCCCTCCTATTTTTGGTGGAAGGTAGAAAGTAGTTTTCCATGTGGATTACTGGTGAGTTTATTGTTCATGATTTACACAAAGGCTTGGGAAACATAAGCACAATATCAATACTTGCAGTCAACACCTCTTTACGGGTGACCATTCATTCTGTTGGGCAAAATATGTTATTAGCAAACTTGTAGACTGAGCACATGAATGGAAACTGATTTTTCAATAAAAGTGCAAGATGCTGAGATTCTTTTCAATGGGAATCGCGTTAAAAAACTTATACCAAAGAAACTTAATCTCAAACACGACATGTGGGGCCCATTGTTAAAATGCCTTTGGCATTTCTATATTTGGATTCTGAAGTCTCTGAACAAATACTTTTGAAATATTACAAATTTAGGGATACATGGTTGTTTTGTACTCAATGCACAGTTGGAAATTTGAAAATAACTTGGAATATTATGTTATATGAAGGTGTAAAAGTAATCATGTCACAGCATAGATTCACATATTTATTTGTGCAGAGCTTTAAAGACTGTTAGACCTCGGCTGTCTCTTTATTCGGGCAAAAACCTTCGGCACATTTTACTACTTCAAATTATTTGTGTAGATATATTCCTGGATACCTTAGCACCTCGTCAGTGTTTTGCTCTACCTCGATTATATGGGCTCAACGATTGACTACAATGACTCCTACTGGCACCTTTTCGAATCCTTATAAACATCAATATTACATAAACCTACTGCATTTCCTTTCGCTGTCCTGTTATTTCTACAAGCTTTGACTATTCTTGGACAAACTGACCAGTCTTTTACAAACCATGATGATTAATTCGGGAGGATTCGTGTTTCTTGAAGTATTTAATAATTTCATTGCATAATAAAGGTTGAAATACGACAAACTATAACTTCCTGATTTATCCAATGTTGGCACCTGAAAGAAGCTATATTTTATACCATACTGTCTTGCACATTTTTCAAAAAATAGACACTTATTGCTGGAGCTTCTGTTATCTTTTCTTTAACAGTCGTCAGTTGCAAGCTATCAGGTCATAGTGATTTGACAGCTTTGAAGAGCATTGACTTGATCCCCAGCACTTGTGCCAACTTTTTCAAAAAGCAATGCAAGTAACTCCCTACATTCTCTTCAGTTCCAAATGTTGATCTTAAACCTGAGGCAGTTTGCTTATGCCCATTCTTTTGAATAAAGTTCTGCAAATTGATCATTTTTGGAGCATTAATATGTGGAACAGTGGTAGAGTTGTTGCCTCACGGTGCCAGAGATCCAGGTTCAGTCCAGACCAAGCCCTCTCAGGCAGTGCATTCCAAACTCTATGTCTGCGTGAAAAGAATTCTCCTTGCAATTCCTTTTATTTCACTCTTTGACTTAATCCTGTGCCCTCAGGTTAGAAACCTCTGCTTTGTGGAACAGTTTACTATGTTTACCATTTACTACCCTATCTATGCCCATCATTATTTTGTTAATGTCTGTCAGGTCCCCCTTGGCCTTCTCCACTACAGGCAAACCAGACCCAGCCAATTAGGCGTCACCTTCTCTAGTGTCCCACCCAGGTAACTGTCTGGAGAATCTCCACTGCACCCGCACCAGAGCGATCATGTCCTTTCATGAACGTGGTGACCATTCCAGATATACCCTCACCCATTTATATAAAGCTGCACAATAACTTCTTTGCTCTTATATTCTATGCCCCTGATAATGATATCTTCCGTCTTCTGCCTTCTTACCATCCAAGGGGTACGAGTTCTCAATATGCCCTATATTTCCTTGTTTATGTCCTACCCGAGCAGAAGCAGTGTCCAGTGTGTTAATATCTAAACTCCAGTTCTTGAGTCATTTCAAAGGAGTCTGCTTTGCATTGCCAATTTGAAGAACCAGTAGGAATTAACTCATCAATCGTGCTTTAGGGGTGTGTGTATATATATCAGGAATGTGAATAATAATGGCTGTGCACTGGTATAAGATTACATATGGTTATTACAGCACTGAGGAAGGCCATTTAACCCACTAATTCCTTATGGACCAATGTTTCACCATTGTTAAGCTCACAGTAAGCTTAAATAATTAATTAAATAATTAACACATTAACAAATAATCAACTTTTGCAGTGAAATAAAAGATTTCTAGTAAACAGTTGTAATTTCTGGCATGCCTCGCCAAAAGTCTCTGTCCTTTTTGTAATTTTTAGTATGTGTTAAGTATGTTTTGATGTTCCTAGGTTTGTTTTATGGGGGGGGGTTTGGGAAACTTTCTTTCAATCTCTTACCTTGGTGGAGATGCAAATTTTTTTCCGTATCGGATCTCCGTCTGCACTGCGGCCTGACATTGTGGAGTTGGCGTCCTTTCCTGCACACCGACGGGTGTTCCAAGCCGCGGGAGTCTGTGGGATTTTAACATCGCGGAGCTTGCGTTCCCTTTGCCGGGGATCGAAGTTCCAACCGCGGGGCCTGTGGACTTTAACATCGTGAAGCCCGTGGTCTCTGGTAAGAAGAGGCGGACTCAGGAGCTCCATGCCACGGAGAGAGTTGCAACCACCCCGACGGGGGCTTCGATCGGAGGCCGCTGGAGCTTTGATCGCCCCGACTGCGTACGGTTAGACAGCCCCGACCGCGGGAGAACAAACAGGAGGAAGATTAAACATTATTGTCTTCCATCACTGTGAGGAATGTGGAGTCCACTGCGGTGGATGTTTATGTTAACTTTCATGTGGTTGTGCACCTTGTTGCTTTTCACTTAGTATGGCTTTATGGTAACTCAAATTTCACTGTACCTTAACTGGTACAAACTGACCTTGAAACCTTAACTTCCTGTTCCAGGTTAAAACTTATTAGTCCAATGTCAGGGTCAAACAGAAGATAATTAGGAACGTTTTAATCTTTCTTGAAATCTTTTGTAAATGATTAAATAAGCAGCAATCAATTAAAGGTACAGATAATTTTGCTTTTAAACAGATGCTTTTAAAGAGCTCTGAGGCTGGGCAGGAATTCAAGTGGTTATAATGGATTTTAAAAATTGCTAGGATAAAAATGACATGAGAATTCAAAATATATTGAGGGGAAATGATGATCTAAACTTGAAAATCAGGATAACTGAAAATCTACTATAAACTGAGTGCTAGGGTTGGATGGCATCTTGCCTGAACGGTTTCGCAGAGTTTAATTTATTGTCACGCGTACCAAGGTGCTGTGAAAAACTTTGTGTGCGATCCAGTCAGTGGAAAGATCATACATGGTTACAAACAAGCTTTCCACAGTGTACAGATACAGGATGGAGGGAATAATGTTTAGTGCCAGACAAATTCCAGTAAAGTCCAATTAAAGATTGTCCGAATGTCTCTCGAGTGGTAGTTCAGGACCACCCTGGTGATAGAATGGTTTGGTTGGCTGATAACAACCAGGATCAAACTGCCCCACCTCTGCACCTACTGCCACCGCATTATTCAGAGGGGTAATGCCCCTGTCCCACTTAGGAAACCTGAACGGAAACCTCTGGAGACTTTGCGCCCCACCCAAGGTTTCCGTGCGGTTCCCGGAGGTTCCCGGAGGTTTTTGTCAGTCTCCCTACCTGCTTCCACTACCTGCAACCTCCGGCAACCACCTGCAACCTCCGGGAACCGCACGGAAACCTTGGGTGGGGCACAAAGTCTCGAGAGGTTTCCGTTCAGGTTTCCTAAATGGGACGGGCTTAAAAGCAGCAACTTCTCGAGCCCGAGGGGCTACATGAGAGGATCACTTGAAGCAGAATCTTAGGCTATGTGTTAACGGATAGTGAGTTCATTTGTGCTTTGTTCCTCTGACCATGGAGGCACCTGATCTGCTTAATGCTCCCAGTGTTCTCTGCTATTGTTTTCCTCGTTTCTAATCTGGAAATGTGACTCTTTCTCCCTTCTCGTATGTTGCCCGAACTGTTGAATGTCTCGGCACTTTCTGTTTTTATTTTAGAACTGAAACTTATCGCAACACAAAATGGTTGGTGTCTGGAATGAGTTTTTATTTTAGAACTGAAACTTATCGCAACACAAAATGGTTGGTGTCTGGAATGATCTACCAGAAGAGGTGGTGGGAGTAGGGGCACTAAAAAGGCAGATGGCAGGGATATGGAATTAATGCAAGGAAGTGGGATCAGTGTCAACTTGCATTATGATCTCCATGGAGGCCGAGGGCCACCGTGCCTATTTCCATGCTATACAATTCTGTAGATTTATGACTTTAAAGTACACAGGGCAAATTTTGAACTCTGTTCCTTATAAAATAAGTTCAGTGGAATAATGGATGTGCAAGGGAAATGTTTGAAGGATACAATTTGCACTGGGGAAGGTGCAGGGGAGATTTTTTAGTCTGTTTTAAAGTTTGTTTTGGAGATTTCTTTAGCGTTTCTATGTGGGGGAGGGGGGTAGGGTAAGGGGGAAACCGTTTCCCAGTCACTTCCTGGCGAGGACGCGACTATTCTCCGAGTTGCGTCCTCGACCCCCTCCTTGCGGCCTAACACCTGGATTGGAGTGGCCTTTCCTGCCGGGCATCTGGACCAGAGCTTCAGCAGTGGCGGCACAGCGCTGGATACATCGCGGGGCGGGCGATTGCTTGCCTGGATCGCCGTTGAAGCTCCGGAGTGTTGGGCCTGCTGCTTCAACATCGGAGCTGTGGTTCATAGAGCTTCCAGCGTGGGTGGCGTTGACTTCAACATCGCGGAGTCCTGGGGCCCTTTGCCGATGGCCGCCAGCGTTGAATCTCCGCCCAGCGCGGCCTGTGGACTTCAGGAGCCGTGGATTCCGGTAGGAGGTGGCCGATTCGGATGTCCAAGCTGCTGAGGATGTCCTCCAGTCCCGACATCGGACTTCCATCACCCCGGCGAGTGGGCCTGAACATCGGGCCGCCCGTAGCGGCAACAGTGGGGGGTTCGGGAGCCCCCCCGACCACAGGAGGACACCAGAGGAGGATGACTGAATTTTGGAGCCTTCCCTCACAGTGGGAAACTTTGATCCCGCTGTGTGGGGATGTCTGTGTTAAGACTATCGTGCTCTGTGCTCTTTATTATTCGTATGGCTGTATGGAGACCACACATTTCACTGTACCAATTGGTACATGTGGCAAATAAATGTATCTTGTAATGTTAGAATAAAGAACAGTACCGGAGCAGACCCCTTTGCCCACAATGTAGCGCTGACCATGATGCCAGACGTTACCAATCCAATCTGCATGTTCATGATCAATATACTTCAATTTCCTGCTGTTGACGTGCCTGCTGAAATGCCTCTTGGCCATATCTGATTCCACCATCACCCCCTGGCAATGTGTTTCAGGCACCCACCACTCAGTTTAAAAAATAAAACCTGCCTTGCACATCTCCTGTAAACTTATCCCCTCTCACTTCAAAGCTATGAACTCTGGTATTGACATTTCCACTTTTGGGGGGGGGGGGAGGGGAGGAGAAAGAACTACCATGTCTATGCCTCTCATAATTTTATAAACATCTATCAGGTCACCCCTCTGTGTTGTTGAAGGTGATCTTGGTTCTGAACTTCCATACATTATAACCCTTTTAAACTTATCACAGATTACATATGCTACATCAATCAATCCTTAAAGCATAGATACATCAAATAAATTACTGCATAGTTTTCCCAGCAGCAGGGCACTGCACTTCCAATATTAGGCCATCCTTTAAAAATTCAGCATGTTACGCTTGTGAATTTTATGAGAGATGTTAATGTGAGTGACTGCTGGCTCCGGTGAACATGCCAAGAACTCTCGTATTAAACACAAAGTTAAGCCCTCTGTTCAAACATTATTAGTGGCACTTTAAACAAATTCTTTAGTTTCGCTTTTGCTGTGATTAATGGTTCGCTCTGAATCTTGCACTGAGTTCATACCTAAATTAATCTCTTTTGATACAATCCTGACTCAGACATCGGTGAGATGACACAGGGCAAGATTCAGTCCCAGATCAAAGAGATGAAACATCCCAGGCCTTATTTTGTTTACTGGCTGAATTTAAAGTGGAAAAAATAGATTCCAGAAATCCGATATAGAAGCAAAAATTGGAGGAAATTCTAAAGGGGGCAAGCAGCATCTAAGGCTACAAACAGAATTAATATTTTAGGACATTGTGCAACTGGGATGTTCTAGTTTTTTTTAATATTTTTTTTTAATTCCCCCATCCTCACTGAGAATTTAATCTATGTCACTATAAATAGGCATTTTATGAAGTAAAGCACATGATGTATTCTATAATGGAAGTGCAGCATTTTTTTTTTACTGACACTTCATGGACTGTTCTACCATCCACTGTTTCTGGCACATTGCATCCTTTCTGTCCAGATTTATAGGTGAAAGGACATTGACTTTGCCCTTGTGGTCGCCAGGAAGAACTCTGCGTGAAAGTTGCTTCCTACTGGAGATTTTTTTTTTCCCCCCCGCAATCGTTCACTTGCAACTGAGAGTGACTTGCACTTGGTTTTGTAACTTCTTGTGGTGGATGAGCAGAAGAATGTGGAAACTGCAGACTCTTCCACATATGGGGCAGGAAGTGGCCGTTAGGGCAGCTGGGTGGGCACATTGTGAGAAGATGTGCTCCTTCTGCCAATATTTGCAGGGTCTCGCAGTGTTCCCCGTGTGTGACCTTTATGTTTTCAATGCTACTCCAAATGTTCCTTCTCCACTTTGAGTGGTTCTGGGTCAGAAGTTCCAAGGAGTCAGTGGGGATGTCTTCATGAAATCTTTGAGCATATTCATAAACATCTTCTCAGTCTGCCTTGTAATTTCCTCGCATATCAGAGCTTGGAAAAGAGTCTGGTTATGGGACTCGGTTGTCAGGCATGCAAATGACATGGTCTGTCTACCTCAGATGATTTAGAGTAACCAGCTGTCAATGTTAGGGAATATTGTTCTGAGTGAGGATGTCCCATCCCTTGAATTGGGAGTATTTACAGGGACAGCATTATTGCATTTTTCCTAGTTCTTTGAGATGCCTTCTCAATGTAGTCCAGGTCTCAGAGACCTGTACATATGGTGTGTAGGAAGGAACTGCAGATGCTGGTTTACACCAAAGATAGACACAACATTCTAGAGTAACTCAACTGGTTAGGCTGTATCTCTGGAGAAAAGGAATATGTGATGTTTTGGGTCAAGTCCCTTCTTTAGACTCTGAAGAAGGTTCTCGACCAGAAAGTCACTTTCTTCTTTTCTCCAGAGATGCTGTCTGACACGCTGAGTTACTCCAGCATTTTGCGTCTCTCAGGTACATGTGGTTCGGCAAAGGCCACACTGACCATGAGTTTTGTGCAAGGTCGGAGGTCTTAATCATCAAATTTTATTTTCTTCAATTGACTAGTAGCTGTGTTGGTTTATTGAAGCAATGGTAAATTTCATCACTAATGCTTGCTTTTGCCAAGAGGTGGCACTTGATATTTGTCCCAGGGGGATTGCATTTAGTCCTGTCTTCAATTTCCTGGGCTTTATGTGAACCCTTATTATTATTATTATTATTATTATTATTATTATTATTATTATTATTCGATGACTGCATGGTGAAGCAGGGTCAGGTTTATGGAGACCATTTGTATTACAGATGTTAACTCTGCCTCTTAAATGTCTTGGTGAATGTGTTAATGATGCATTAGAGCTTGCCCTCTGCATGCACATAAATACCAGCATTGTCTTCATATAGCAGCTCAATAAATAAGATTTGGATCACCTTGCTTCTGGACTTTAGACAATGTAGGTTGAACAGTTTTCTGTTCTGAAGATTAGTTCAACTGCTATGTGACGTTGTTGGAGGTGTGATGCAAAATTACAGTGAGCCTGATTAGGGGGGAGGGGGGGAGGTAATTGGAGCAATCAAAGGTTAGATTCCAAGGTTTTGGTAAGATCAAATATGGCCAAGTATAGTGTTATAAATTGCTGATTTTTTTCCTGTGACGCATTGGGTGACCTCCCTGTGGTTTTCTCAGCTGGACTTGTGTCCTTTCCTTGGGATGGTCATGATTGCACTATCTCTGAGCTCCCCTGCCATCCCTTCGTTTTCTCTGGTATGGACAGTAAGATTGTGGATTGGTGAACAAAGCTCTTTACTGTTAAGTTTTAGGATTCCAGTTAGGATACTGTTTGTTCCTGAGGCTTGTTATGTTTGAGTTGGGATGTGATCTTCTCCGCTTCCCCTCCATCAGGGATGGCAACAAGAATAACCTGCTGCAGGAGAGACTCCAGGAACTTGCATCAAGGACACAGTAACAGTTTAGGAGGTCTTCAAAATACTAATTCTGGCTGCATTGACTGTTTCTCACTCAGTTCAATCTCATTCCTGGCACTCAGTGAGGTGGAGTCTAGGATCTAGGAGGTGGAAGAATAACGTTGGATGTCCATGTTGCACAGCACAATGTGAATGTTACTGCTGAGTAGTCAGTGTTAAATGTGCTGTGCTTATAGCACTGTTATCACTAACTAAATATCCAGAAATACCATTTTCTAAACACCAAGAAGAATCCAAGTGGTACTATTTGTTCAGGACCTACCTGTAGCATTATCCAGGCAGTCTAATTCTGCAGATGAGAATGCAGCCATATAAATATTTATGTTAACGAAAGCTTAGATTTTCAGTTTTGTTCCAAGTGGTTGAAAACTGAATATTCCCTGTATTCTTTTGTTATCTTTATCTTCTCATAATTCAAAAGCTCAGTGGGCAGCATCAAGGGTGCAATGGCAGATTATATATTACTTGGTCATCATTAATACTCTGTAAGTGTTTGATGTGCTTTTCTCCACTCTGTATTACCGACCCCCATTAATTAAAATTAGGCTCTCGTACATTCACTGCCATTAAAGTCAAACCACAAGCCTGCAATTTGTTCCTGAGAAATATGTTCACAATGCCTTTACCAGTTTCCTGTGGTTAGATGATTCAGTGAGCATTTTCCATTGACTTTGCTATCGAACTAAATGAGCAGAAAGGAGACTCCGCACCCCAAAACACCACTGTTGTAAAGAGAATAGTCCTAAACAACTGGTCCCCGAATATAGATCATCCTGCACCCTAACTAAGGTGACATTAATAGTGTGGCAGGTAGGCTCAACCTGATACTTTACAATGGCTAAAATTGCAACAAACGTGCAACAAATATCCAGTTTGTGGCTGTGAATGATACATGAACACGCCTCCCATTCCTCAAACAGGACAAGTTCTGTAATTGGGACATGGCAACCTTTGGAGGGGCTACGATGGAGGTGATGGACATTGTAGGTTGTGGTATTTGTAGAGGCCCTCTAGCCGCCGGGCGAATAAGTAGATTGAGTGCAGCCTAAGGCAGCTGCACAGACTAATCGTACAAGTCAACGGCGTTGTGCTGGTCCAGGACACACCCCAGCAATCTTGGTGCCACAGATTTGGTGTGGAGACTTTTGCATAGACATATGGATATGCAGGGAATGGAGCAAAATGGATTATGTGCAGGCGGAGAAGAGAAGGCATTGGCATCATGTTCAGCACAGACATTGGGCCAAAGGGCCTTCTCTTGTGCTAGAGATGCAAGAAACTGCAGATGCTGGCTAACAATAAAAGACCGAGTGCTGGAATAACTCAGCAGGTCCGGCAACATCTTAGTACAGCACAAGACCCCCAAACAGCATACAGACCCCCAAATAGTAGCCTGGATGTAGGGTGTAAGTTGCAGCAGGAGTTAAACTGGCATGTAACAAAGGTAATGCCACTATGGTGATGGGGGATTTCAATATGCAGGTAGACTGGGAAAATCAGGATTGTTCAGGACACCAAGAAAGAGAGTTTGTAGAATGCCTCAGAGATGGATTCTTTGAGCAGCTAGTAATGGAGCCGACCAGAGAAAAGGTTATTCTGGATTTAGTATTGTCCAATGAACCACATATGATTAGAGAACTCGAGGTAAAGGAACCACTTGGAGGTAGTGATCATAATATGATTAGATTTAATCTGCAATTTGAGAAGGAGAACGTTAAATCGGAAGTGTCAGTGATGCAGTTGAGCAAAGGGGACTATGAAGGCATGAGAGGGGAGCTGGCCAAGGTAGACTGGAAAGGGATCCTAGCAAGAATGATGGTGGAACAGCAATGGCAGGAATTTCTGGGCATTATCCCGAAGTCGCAGGATCATTTCATTCCAAAAAGGAAGAAAGATTCTAAGGGGAGTAGGAGGCGACCGTGGCTGACAAGAGAAGTTAGGGATAGAATAAAACTAAAAGAAAAGATGTTTAACACAGCAAAGAGTAGCCATAAGCCAGAGGATTGGGAAACTTTCATAGGACAACAGAAGAAAACAAAACTGGCAATACGGGCTGAAAAGATGAAGTATGAGGGGAAGCTGGCCAGGAATATAAAGAAGGACAGTAAAAGCTTCTTTAGATATGTTAAGGGAAAAAGAGTAGCAAAGTCAAATGTGGGTCCTTTGAAGGCAGACACGGGTGAAATTATTATGGGCAACAAGGAAATGGCAGAAGAGTTCAATAGGTACTTCGGATCTGTCTTCACTAAGGAAGCCACAAACAATCTCCCAGATGTACTGGAGGACAGAGGATCTAAGGGGGTAGAGGAACTGAAATAATTTTTAATTAGGTGAGAAATAGTATTGGGTAGGCTAAAGGGGTTGAAAGATGACAAATCCCCTAGGCCTGATGGTCTGCATCCCAGGGTCCTCGGTGAGGTGGCTCTAGAAATAGTGGATGCATTAGTGATTATTTTACAATGTTCAATAGATTCAGGATCAGTTCCTGTGGATTGGAGGATGTAATTTAAACAGTTTTCGTCTCCTAATTTGAGGAAGGACATCCTTGTGATTGAGGCAGTGCAGCATAGGTTCACGAGATTGATCCCTAGGATGGCGGGACTGTCATATGACGAAAGATTGAAAATGCTAGGCTTGTATTCACTGGAGTTTAGAAGGATGAAGGGGTACCTTATAGAAACATATAACATTATAAAAGGACTGGACAAGTTAGATGCAGGAAAAATGTTCACAATGTGGGACGAGTCCAGAACCAGGGGCCACAGTCTTAGAATAAAGGGGAGGTCATTTAAGACTGAGGTGCAAAACCTTTTTTTACCCAGAGAGTTGTGAATTTATGGAATTCCCTGCCACAGAGGGCAGTGGAGGCCAAGTCACTGGATGGATTTAAGAGAGAGTTAGTTAGAGTTCTTTGGGCTAGTGGAGTCAAAGGATATGGGGAGAAGGCAGGCACAGGTTATTGATAGGGGACGATGATCACAACGAATGGCGGTGCTGGCTCTGAGGGCCGAATGGCCTCCTCCTGAACCTATTTTCTATTTTTCTGTGTAAGACCTGTACATGTTCTATGTAAACCATGTAATTTGAAAACTAAAGAGATATTCTGGATTAATTTTGCAGTTTATCTGATGGCTATAAGTTTCATGTTTTTTTTTTAACCATTTAAGTCACTGGGACAATCAATATTCGGCACGATTGTTGGTGCTACACTCACTGTCTTTAATGGTCAACCTTTGTCATTTCTTTCCCTCCTAAGTTCGTTTCTTTGGTTAGCCCAGGACAGTTCAGCTACTCCTCTGGAAATGTGGTATCCCACGAGTTCTTTAACTCTGCTCTGAATAGTTGCACCAATTTTATTTTATTTCAGTCATGCACAGGATGTTAGAATTGCTGGAAAGGTCAGCTTTTATTGCCTATCATCACGTGTATGCAGTAGAAATCAATGCATCCTGAAATCCACATGGTGATGGTAGTCCTGCAGTGCAATCCCACAGTCATGTCATTTTTCATATAATTCAATAATTTGCTGGGGCAATTCAACCATATTACTGTGATTCAGATCTAAGCCAAATTGGGTAATGAAGATAAATTTACTTAGACGGTTGGGAAACTGTATAGTCTAAACTAAAGTCAGTAAATTCAATACACATTGTATCACACAAAATTACCACTAAGTATCAAGTTCTGTTCCTTTTGTTCAGGGTGAAACAAATACTAATGTTGTTTCTGATGTGAGCAAGCTGGGATCTGTTGCCTGCAATGTGATATGTTCAATCAATCAATCTTTGCAGGCTGTCTGGGAAGAGGTTTTACACACCAGTTGCTGCTGTGACCTTGATGGTTATGGTAATCCCATTAATAACAATAACTGAGTATTTTAACGCACTTTGCACATTTCGGATATCATCTTGAGACTGAAATATTTCCTCAGGAGCTCTTTTGGGGCCATGAACTCCACCACAACAAGTTGACCATCATACACTTTGGAGGCATTTTGAGTCTCCTTTGTGCAAATATAGAATCTGGAATAAAGATATAATCAAAATTCTGGTCACTAGAAAAATTAAACAATGAAAGACAAAATATCCTGCACTGCTGTCTCAACTTCAATGACCCTTCAGAGAGTGACTTTGGGGTCCAGGTCCACAGCTGCCTGAAAGTGGCAACACAAGTACATAGTGTAAAGAAGACATATGGTATACTTGCCTTCATAGGTCACGGCATTGAGCATTGGAGTCAGGATGTCATGATGCAGATTTATAAGACATTGGTAAGGCCACATTTGGAATATCGTGAGCATTTAGCTTGGAGATACAGCATAGAAACAGGCCCGTCGATCAGCGATCCTCGCATACAATCATTATCCTCCGCACACCAGGGACAATTTACATTTGTACCAAGCCAGTTAACCTACAAATCTGCAAGTCTTGAGTGTGGGAGGAAAGCCAGAAAAAAAAACACGCAGGTGACGGGGAGAACGTACAAACTCCATACAGACAAGCACCCTTAGTTACGATCGAACTGGGGTCTCTGGCGTTGTAAGGCAGCAACTCTACCACAGTGCCACCGAGCCTGATTCTGCTCCAGTTCTGATTGCCCCATTACAAGAAGGATGTGGAGGTTTTGGAAAAGGTGCAGAGGTGGTTTACCAGAATGTTGCCTGAATTAGAGGGTGTTAGAGGCCCGGGGAGCCGTTGGTGCGAGGAGGAGTTACCTGGAGCTGTGAGTATAAAAACAGCGCGGGGCTTGCTTCTACAGAGGCCCGGGGAGCCGTTGGTGCGAGGAGGAGTTACCTGGAGCTGTGAGTATAAAAACAGCGCGGGGCTTGCTTCTACAGAGGCCCGGGGAGCCGTTGGTGCGAGGAGGAGTTACCCAAATCTGCAACGTTCCATCTCACTTCCAGAGAAGGAGTCTGGTGGAAGCCTCTGATTGGTGGAAGAGGACCAGAGGAAGCAGCTGCTTGGCTTGTATCCCGGGTAAGGCTTTATTGTATTCGGATAAGTGGGAGAATGAGGGCCAGGGCAGTTTACTGTTCTGGATGTCAGATGTGGGAGGTCATGGAGTCTGAGTGCCCTCCAGACGTCCACATCTGCACCAGGTGCGTCAAGATGGGGCTCCTAAGGGACCGTGTAAGGAACCTGGAGCAGCAACTCGATGACCTCTGTCTGCTCAGGGAGAGCGAGGAGGTCATAGAAAGGAGTTACAGGGAGGTGGTCACTCCAAGAACACGGAAGACAGAAAACTGGGTCACAGTGAGGAAGGGCAATGGGCAGAGGCAGGGACTGGTGAGTACCCCAGTGGCTGTACACCTTGAAAATAAGTACTCATGTTTGAGTAATGGTGGGGGAGACAGCCTACCTGGGGGCAGCGACAGCGGCCGGGCCTCTGGCACAAAGACCGGTCCTGTTGCTCAGAAGGGTAAGGAAAAGAAGAGGAGGCAATTGTAATAGGGGATTCTATAGTCAGGGGATCGGATAGGCGATTCTGTGGATGCAGACAGGAGGCCCGGTGGTAGTTTGCCTCCCTGGTGCCAGGGTCAGGGATGTGTCTGAACGTGTCCAAGAAATCCTGAAATGGGAGGGAGAGGAGCCTGAGGTTGTGGTACATATAGGTACCAACGACATAGGTAAAATAAGAGAAGAGGTCCTGAAAGAAGAATTTAGGGAGTTAGGTAGAGAGTTAAGGAGAAGGACTGCAAAGGTAACAATCTCAGGATTACTGCCTGTGCCACAGTGAGAGTAGGAATGGAGCGAGGTGGAGGATAAATGAGTGGAAGAGGGACTGGTGCAGTGGGTATGGATTCAAGTTTCTGGATCATTGGGACCTCTTTTGGGGAAGGGTGCGACGTGTACAGAAAGGACGGGTTGCACTTGAACTCGAGGGGGACCAATATCCTGGTGGGGAGATTTGCAAAGGCTACTGGGGAGACTTTAAACTAGTATGGTTGGGGGGAGGGACTCAAATTGGGAAAGCTAGCAGTCAGTGTGTGAGGCAGGAGGCAGAGAATGGTAGCACTCTGACCCAAAATGTAGGGGAGAGAGAAGAAAAAGACAATAAACAGAGAATAAGAGAGGGTGGGTTTCTTAAAGGTGTATATTTTAATGCTAGGAGCATTGTAAGAAAGGTGGATGAACTTAGAGCCTGGATTGACACCTGGAAATATAATGTTGTGGCGATCAGTGAAACAAGGTTGCAGGAGGGCTGTGATTGGAAACTAAATATTCCAGGATTTCGTTGCTTCAGGTGTGATAGAATTGGAGGGGCAAGAGGTGGAGGTGTTGCATTGCTTATCAGGGAAGATATTACAGCAGTGCTTTGGCAGGATAGATTAGAGGGCTCGTCTAGGGAGGCTATTTGGATGGAAATGGGAAAGGGGTAGCAACACTTATAGGGGTGTATTATAGACCGCCAAATGGGGAGCGAGAATTGGAAGAGCAAATATGTAAGGAGATTGCAGATATTAGTAGTAAGCACAAGGTAGTAATTGTGGGAGATTTCAATTTTCCACACATAGACTGGGAAACACATTCTGTAAATGAGCTGGATGGGTTGGAGTTTGTAAAATGTGTGCAGGATAGTATTTTGCAGCAATACATAGAAGTACCTACTAGAGAAGGGGCGGTGCTGGACTTCCTGTTAGGAAATGAGATGGGTCAGGTGGCAGAGGTATGCGTTGGGGAACAGTTCGGGACCAGTGATCACAATACCATTAGTTTCAATATAATTATGGAGAGGGTCAGAACTGGATCTAGGATTGAGATTTTTGATTGGAGAAAGGCTAACTTTGAGGAGATGCGAAAGGATTTAAAAGGAGTAAATTGGGACAGTTTGTTTTATGGGAAAGATGTGGAAGAGAAATGGAGGACATTTAAAGGTGAAATTTTAAGAGTACAGAATCTTTATGTCCCTGTTCGGTTGAAAGGAAAGAGTAAAAATCGGAAAGAGCCATGGTTTTCAAGGGAAATTGGACACTTGGTTCGGAAAAAGAGAGAGAGATCTACAATAATTATAGAGAGATCTACAATAATGCTTGAGTATAAAGAATGTAAAAATAATCTTAAGAAAGAAATTAGAAAGCTAAAAGAAGATATGAGGTTGCTTTGGCAAGTAAGGTGAAAGTAAATCCAAAGGGTTTCTACAGCTATATTAATAGCAAAAGGATAACGAGGGATAAAATTGGTCCATTAGAGAGTCAGAGCGGACAGCTATCTGCAGAGCCAAAAGAGATGGGGGAGATATTGAACAATTTCTTTTCTTCAGTATTCACCAAGGAGAAGGATATTGAATTATGTGAGGTAAGGGAAACAAGTAGAGTAGCTATGGAAACTATGAGATTCAAAGAAGAGGAAGTACTGACACTTTTGAGAAATATAAAAGTGGATAAGTCTCCAGGTCCGGACAGGATATTCCCAAGGACATTGAGGGAAGTTAGTGTAGAAATAGCAGGGGCTATGACAGAAATATTTCAAATGTCATTAGAAACGGGAATAGTGCCGGAGGATTGGCGTACTGCGCATGTTGTTCCATTGTTTAAAAAGGGGTCTAAGAGTAAACCTAGCAATTATAGACCTGTTAGTTTGACGTCAGTGGTGGGCAAATTAATGGAAAGGATACTTAGAGATAATATATATAAGCATCTGGTTAAACAGGGTCTGATTAGGAACAGTCAACATGGATTTGTGCCTGGAAGGTCATGTTTGACTAATCTTCTTGAATTTTTTGAAGAGGTTACATCGGGAAATTAATGAGGTTAAAGCAGTGGATGTTGTATATATGGACTTCAGTAAGGCCTTTGACAAGGTTCCTCACGGAAGGTTGGTTAAGAAGGTTCAATGGTTGGGTATTAATGGTGGAGTAGCAAGATGGATTCAACAGTGGCTGAATGGGAGATGCCAGAGAGTAATGGTGGATGGTTGTTTGTCAGGTTGGAGGCCAGTGACTAGTGGGGTGCCACAAGGATCTGTGTTGGGTCCACTGTTGTTTGTCATGTACATCAATGATCTGGATGATGGTGTGGTAAATTGGATTAGTAAGTATGCAGATGATATTAAGATAGGTGGGGTTGTGGATAATGAAGTAGATTTTCAAAGTCTACAGAGAGATTTATGCCAGTTGGAAGAGTGAGCTGAAAGATGGCAGATGGAGGTTAATGCTGATAAGTGTGAGGTGCTACATCTTGGCAGGACAAATCAAAATAGGACGTACATGGTAAATGGTAGGGAATTGAAGAATGCGGGTGAACAGAGGGATCTGGGAATAACTGTGCACAGTTCCCTGAAAGTGGAATCTCATGTAGATAGGGTGGTAAAGAAAGCTTTTGGTGTGCTGGCCTTTATAAATCAGAGCATTGAGTATAGAAGTTGGGATGTAATGTTAAAATTGTACAAGGCATTGGTGAGGCCAATGCTGGAGTATGGTGTACAATTTTGGTCGCCTAATTATAGGAAGTATGTCAATAAAATAGAGAGAGTACAGAGGAGATTTACTAGAATGTTGCCTGTGTTTCAGCAATTAAGTTACAGAGAAAGGTTGAACAAGTTAGGGCTTTATTCTTTGGAGCGCAGAAGGTTAAGGGGGGACTTGATAGAGGTCTTTAAAATGATGAGAGGGATAGACAGAGTTGACGTGGATAAGCTTTTCCCACAGAGTAGGGAAGATTCAAACAAGGGGACATGACTTGAGAATTAAGGGACAGAAGTTTAGGGGTAACATGAGGGGGAACTTCTTTACTCAGAGTGGTGGCTGTGTGGAATGAGCTTTCAGTGAAGGTGGTGGAGGCAGGTTCTTTTTTATCATTTAAAAATAAACTGGATAGTTATATGGACGGGAAAGGAATGGAGGGTTATGGCCTGAGCGCAGGTATATGGGACTAGGGGAGAATACGTGTTCGGCACGGACTAGAAGGGTCGAGATGGTCTGTTTCCGTGCTGTAATTGTTATATGGTTATATGGTTAGCTACAGGGAGAGGTTGGACATAGAATGATTGTTTTTTTCTGGAATAAAGCAAAGCAAAACTTGCCCTTCACCCTTTCTTTAAACTTTGCCCCACCCACCTTAAAGCTATGCTTTCTAGTATTTGATGTTTCTATCCTGAGAAAATGATTCTGACTCTATCCTTTCCACACCTCTAATTTTGTATACTTTCGTCATTGCAGAGAAAACAGTCTGTGCAACCTCTCCCTGGAGCTAATATTCCTAATCTGGAGGTGATTCTGATAAACCACATCTGCACCGTCCACATCTTTCCTGTAATGGGGTGACCAGAACTATATGTATACAGCCCAAATAAAACACTGAGCATCTCAGAATAATAATAATAATAATAATAATAATAATAATAATAATAATAATAATAATAATAATAATAACTAGCAAACTCATTTATTTAAATCTGGTTTTCTGTGATTTGCCATTACTAACATTTCTAAGCTTAATAAAGATTGTTGATCTCCAAATAGATTTGTACTATTATGATGCAATAGGTCAAATGTCTTCATGGAACATTGTTATTTTGGGAACATCAAGTATCGGAATAACAGCAAAATACTTCTACGAAATTTCTACGAAAGACTTGTCATCTTGTGTTTATCATCATGTGAATTCCCATGACTGGAAATTTTCAAAAACACCATCTAGTATTTGGTGTATAACTTGCTACTCGCAATGCCAATTACATTTGTTGATGTCTGAGAACAACACCGGCCAACAAGCAAGAGTCAGAAAATGTTTAAAATGGGAAAATTCACAGAGAAAAGTAAACTGTATATATTTAATTACTTTGTCAAAGGTTATATCAAATGTTGAAGAACATTAGGGCCTAGAATATATAGTTTGGCACACATAGTGGACTGAACTGCCTGTCAGTGGTAGAAAAATCATTGGAGAAAATTCTACGCGGTGGAATTATAGACCTTTGGGAGAGCGTGGACTGATCAGCGATCGTCGGCATGGCTCTGCGGAGGAAATTCTGTCTAATTTGCATGAGTTTTCTATGGAGGTAACCTTGTTGCCTGATGAAGGCACTGTGGCACATGTTGACTATATTGACTTTAGTAAGGCCCTGGGCAAGGTTCTGCATGGTAGGCTGGGCTCGAAGGCTAAGGCACATGGGATCCAAAATGAGCTCCTTGTTGGGATCCAAAACCGATAAGCTGGAAAAAGGATGGGGTTTTTTTTTCATTCTGTGACTAGTGTTTTGCACAGTGATCGATGCTGAGACCTTTGCTGTTTGGGATATATTAACAACTTGGATGTGAATGTACCACGTGTGATTAAGTTTGCTGATGACATAAACATTGGTGGTGCTGTGGATGGTGAGGAAGGCTATAGCAGGATAAAATGTGGATCAGTTGAAAAGATGGGCAAAGTGTTGTTAGATGAAATTTATTCCTGACAAGTGCAAGGTGATGAATTTTGAGGTCAAATATGGCTAGATGTACAGAAAATGGTAGGGCATCAAGGAAGACCTGTAGGTCAAAGTCCAATGTTTGATTAAAGTGCAACACAGGATGATGAAGATATATAGTGTGCTTGCCTTCATAGGTCAGGCCATAGATTACAAAGTTGGGACATTTACAAACATTGGTTAGACAGCACTTGGAATAGTGCAATTTTCACTGTCTAATTTCTATGTATAATTTATGTTTTGTGCATTGTCTGAGTCCATGTGCCTGTAATGGTGCAGCAAGTAACATTTTCATTATATCTGTACCTCATCAAATGTGTTCATATGACAAGAAACCTGACTTGACAGGTTCCTCTTTGCTTAATTGGGAAGACCAGTCCTCTACATAATATTCCAGGTGCAGGTTTGCTCTGCTTCAAGTAATTGCAGTAATCCTCTTTAGGACGTTGAGTGGGGAAATTGTAGAATGGAATTGGATATCTGCATTGCTGACATTGATCCTGAAAATTCTTTAAGGTACTGCGGTATGATAAAGGATTAGTTTGAAATTTTGGGAGAATTGTATCAGAGAGGCGTGAGGAGGTATTTCCTTGAGCAGTAAGTGATCATAATGGTGGCCCTGGTCGGGTTACAGAGGTCAAAGTGGATTGTTTTGAGCGAGTTAAATGATATGTTGCGGGGTCTTTCGGTTATTTATTCTAAATGGCTGAAGAACAATGAACTGAAAAGGCTCCTGCACCTGAACCTTTCGTATAATTTATACGGGTGATCACAGCATACCCTTAGCTAGATTCTGTGCATCTCCAATGCATTTTTTCTTTTTTTATGGATCTGTCAACCGTGATTCACTCCTGTCCCAGGTTTTATCTAAATTAAAAATCTCCCCCTAATCCTCCATGTCACGCAAAGAAAACAATGTAACTACTGTATGACTGAAACCCCTGTGGGGAGGATATGTCTGCTGTATAATATCCATTTACAAGTTTTGGCTGTTTGTGTGTGGATCAAAGAGTAGAATGTCAAAGCTAAGGCATGGAACACTCTCTCTCACTTTTGTCATTGAGTGTCAGGATCAAGCACTCCCACATCAGGCAAGGCACAAGCTGATGAAAACTAATGCTCTTTCACTGCACTCCTGGCAAATAAGCACTGACTTGCAACCTCTAGAGTTTCCCTTCCTGCATTAACGCAACATTTATATTTCCTGACCGCAGCTGTACACTATCATTTCTGAATGGAGCTGTCAAATTTTTTTTCCCCCTCAATTACCCCTCCATTATGCAATGATTTACATCGTGGTCTCGCACTTGAGAATAACTGGATCCAGACCAGCAATATTTTTTAAATTAAATCTCTTGCAAGAGATTTAAGAACTGACCCAACCTAGACAACTTCATGAGGACGAAAGAGTACACTGAACCGAATGTGTTGATCATCTGTTGTTATCATTAGTTAAATGTCAGCCTTTATAATATGCCTGGTTGCTGATCATCATGGAGTCATTGATATAATTGGAAATGAATGGAGACGAGTATGCCGGAATGTTGCTGACACTTTCCTACTTAGTCTGACGAAGTTCACCCATTCCTTGTCTCCAGAGATGCTGCCCGTCCTACTTATTCATGCTGATGAATAAAGACAACTTTCATATTTAGTTTAGCGATACAGCGTGGAAACTGGCCCTTCGGCCCACCAAGTCTGCGCCGACCAGCGATCACCCGTAAACACTAGTTCTACCATACACACTTGGAATCATTTACAGAAGCCAAGTAACCTACAAACCTGAACGCCTTTGGGATGTGGGAGGAAACTGGAGCACCCTGGGGGGGGAAAAAACCCATGCCGTCAGAGGGAGAACGAACAAACTCTGGGCAGACAGCACCTGTGGTCAGGATCGAACACGGTCTGTGGCACGACGGCAGCAATTCGACGCTGCAACACTGCCTCTCTACCAGTCATTCAGGCAGTGCCTTCAAGATCACAATAAGCTGCTGCACTGAAAGAAAATCCTCTTTGTACCTATAGCTTTTTGCTCATTTCCCTAACTCATCCAATAATAGGCCTCAATTTATAAAGCTCTTTATCGCTTGCTTCAAAACTGTCCCATGTCCTTTTATATATGACAAAGTGCTAATGTAATTGTTGGCTGTAATCAGTTGTGATCAGCAGAATCCCACAAGCACCAATAAATTGAGCTGTGCACCATTAGTTGAGGGAACAACATTCTCTAAACCCCAAGGTCAAATCACTTGAGCTTTCAATTTGTTTACAGTTTAGGTTATTGTCTTGTTTTCTGAGGTACAGTGAAACGCTTATGTTGCATGCTACCCAGTCAGCATAAAGACAACACATGAGTACAATCGAGCCATTTACAGTGTATGTAAGGGTAATGAAGATTTACTTTGTATATTCAGCATTACAACCCAAGCATTTCAATTGACAAATTATACTTGTTGACAATGACTGTCAGCAGCATAAGTAGCTAAAAAATATAATTCAGTAATTTAATCTGAAGTTTTCCAATGTTCAGCTAAGATTTTGTAAAACCTCTGATAAAAGTATTCTGAAATCTGAAGTCTGAAGAAGGGTTTCGGCCCAAAACGTCACCTATTTCCTTCACTCCATAGATGCTGCCGCACCCGCTGAGTTTCTCCAGCATTTTTGTGTACCTTCTGAAATCTAATGACTGAGTAGTTTTACCACTATCCTGTTCAGGGCTGGGCTATGCTGATAGATAAGAGCCCTGTTCTCTTTCATTGGCTCCAGGCCACATTCTAGTTCTGTTGGCAGATCAGATCACAAAAGGAACAGAATGAGCCTAATATAGCCCGAGAGATTTTGCACACTATGTGTCTGAGGGTGTGAGGCTCTTTGCAATCTTAGATAAAACATTCAAATAGATGGAAAGAAACAGTCCGAAACCTCCATCTCTTCTATCTGCTCCTGAATCATTGAGTTGCACACAGTAACCTGTAATAAATATTGACACCACTCCTGATGTTCAAAGCCCAACTTTGAGACAGTGCCACAAAGTAAATGACTAAAGCAGCAGAGGACCTGAAGTTAACACAGCAGATGCCTTGTTGCAATGGAAGTGTGAATTCCTGTTTTTACAAAAGGATAGATTAACAACAAATAAAGAAAAGTAAAGTGCAAATTGACAGAGTCCTCATCGGGTTCATGCTAAGATAAAACAAAATTTGGCTGGAGAATGTTAACAAATCAGAACGGCTTCAAATAACTCAATTTGTCTTTTGAAACTGCACTCCCTGGTACAATGCTGACTGTTCCAGAAAACATGGCAAGCTTATCAGAAAGAAATGAAATATTTGAAAGGTATCAGATCAAATCACGCCCTCTCAATTAAAACAGTAAATGCACTTCAAAAACACTTAATTAACCATAAAACAGATTGAGATATGCTGAGGTTACAAATGGTAATGTACAAATGGAAATCTTTCATTCAATAAACACTATGCCATTAGATTAGGGTTGGGCTCATCGGCAGTATACATGGTAAAAGTTAAATCATAACAAAGAATTATCATCGACTTCATGGTAGCCTTATTTGTTGTTAGTTTCTGTGCCATCAATGAAAGATATTAGACAGTGTCTCGATGTAAAGAGTTTTATTTATTCAAAAAAGTGATGCTGGCAAGGTTAATGTTTATTGTCTGTTTCTAATTGACCCTTTGAACTGAGTCGGGCACATTGTTGTCTGAAGGGCATTGACCCAAAACATCACCCATTCCTTCTCTCCAGAGATATTGCCAGTCCCACTACATTACTCCAGCATTTTGTGTCTATCTTCGATGTAAACCAGCATCTGCAGCTCCTTCCTCCACACTGTTGTGCCTTGTTGGATCTGAAGTCACATACAGACTGGATTGAGCAAGGATGAAGAACAGGGGCTGAGAAGGATGCTGATGGAAAAGGTGGATGCAGTCCCACGTGCTGCTAAATAAACAGTAAATATAATTTTTCTAAGGTGACCTCAATACCTGCAGCTGCCTTTGTTGCCTGGTCTCTCTGCGCTGTGTGCTTGCAAACTTGGGCGGCTCAGCATTAGAATCAGTGATAAAAAGGACACGAGAAAAATAGACTTGCATTTGTACTACAGCATGCTTTGGACATGCTTTAATATGAAACCTCCAGAGAAGGGGCAAACAGTAATCTCTACAATACTAAATGTCTTCGTCTTGTTTGTGGCTGTGTGTGTGTGTGTCAATATCTGGTTAATTCCTATTTTCTTCCAAATGCTGGGCCACAGCCTTCCCATTTTCGCACATCCTACTCACATTTTTCCCGTAGAAGCAATAAACATCTTCCCGTTGCATTCGTACCTATATTTCTGGTTAATAATCGTTTATAGTATTAAAAACAGCCCAAAAACTCACCCATTTCGGGGACAACATTTTTGAGTGACGTCACAAGGCACTCGCAAGGCAGGATGGGACACTCTGGGAGGTAGGGGCGCTCCAGCGTTCGCGGTGAATGAGGAGTGGCGGTGGCTGCTGGTGCCCGGTGGGGAGGGCGGTGCGAGAGCTGGATTGAGGGCTGAGCCCGGGGCTTGGGATGGGGCCATGACCGGGGCTGAGAAAGAAGCCGCCGCTGGAACCAAGGACGAGCCTGTGTCTGGGGTCAGGGACGAGCCCGAAGATGAAGCCGGAGCCTGCACTGGAGCCCAATACCATGTGCTCTAATTTTAGTCACCAGTCTCCCATGCGGGACCTTATCAAAGGCTTTCTGAACTACATTCTAGATACACTACATCCACTGGCTCTCCTTCATCCATTTTACTTGTCACAGCCGCAAAGAATTCCAGAAGATTAGTCAAGCATGATTTCCCTTTCATAAATCCATGTTGACTTGAACTAATCCTTTTACTGCTATCCAAATGCCCCATTATTACCTCTTTAATAATTGACTCCAGCATCTTTCCCACCACCGAAGTCAGGCTGACTGGTCTGTAATTCCCCGTTTTCTCTCTCGCTCCTTTCTTGAAAAGTGGGATAACATTAGCTATCCTCCAATCCACAGGAACTGATCCTGAATCTATTGAACATTGAAAAATGATCACCAATGCGTCCACTATTTCTAGAACCACCTCCCTGAGGACCCTGGGATGCAGACCATCAGGCCCAGGGGATTTATCATCCTTCAGTCCCATTAGTCTACCCAATACTATTTCTCGCCTTATGAACATTTCTTTCAGTTCCTCTACCCCCTTAGATCCTCTGTCCTCCAGTACTTCTGGGAGATTGTTTGTGTCTTCCTTAGTGAAGACAGATCCGAAGTACCTGTTCAATTCTTCTGCCATTTCCTTGTTCCCCATAATAATTTCACCCGTGTCTGCCTTCAAGGGACCCACATTTGACTTTGCTATTCTTAGCTGAAGAAGCTTTTAATATCCTTCTTTATATTCCTGGCCAGCTTCCCTTCGTACTTCATCTTTTCAGCCCGTATTGCCCGTTTTGTTTCCTTCTGTTATACTGTGAAAGTTTTCTAATCCTCTGGCTTCCGGCTACTCATTGCTGTGTTATACATCTTTTATTTTAGTTTTATTCTATCCCTAACTTCTCTTGTCAGCCACAGTTGCCTCCTACTCCCCTTAGAATCTTTCTTCTTTTTTGGAATAAAATGATCCTGCATCTTCCGGATTATGCCCAGAAATTCCTGCCATTGCTGTTCCACCGCCATTCCTGCTAGGATCCCTTTCCAGTCTACCTTGGCCAGCTCCCCTCTCATGCCTTCATAGTCCCCTTTGTTCAACTGCATCAGTGACACTTCTGATTTAACCTCCTCCTTCTCAAATTGCAGATTGAAACTAATCATATTATGATCACGACCTCCAAGCGGTTCCTTTACCTCTAGCTCTCTTATCAAATCTGGTTCATTGGACACTAAATCAAGAATTGCCTTTTCTCTGGTCAGCTCCATTACAAGCTGCTCTAAGAATCCATCTTGGAGGCACTCTACAAACTCTCTTTCTTGGGGTCCTGAACCAACCTGATTTTCCCAGTCTACCTGCATATTCAAATTTGTTCAAATTCAAACTGCATTAATATCTTTTTACATGAGCTGTAAATATGTTAAAAATATCTCAAGGTCAGGTAGAATCCATTTGCTGTAAATCTTTGTGCATGCAAACCTAAGTAATGGAATCTTGGCTAAACTTCCAAGTTCCCCTCCTCTGAATGTTCAGACTGTGTGAATTTGCTCAAAAGGCTCTCCCCCAAGATCTTATTAAATTCAAAATTACTTACAGGAGGGAGAATTCAATTTACTAATGTGGACATGTCGGCAGGGAATCTCTGTATAATATTTCTTCCTGCTCTCCTGAGGTTTTGGACTTCATTCTTCTTGGGTTGGCTATTGTAATATTGCTGATAGTGTAGCAGGAGCACTTAAGTGTGATAGAAGAACAACCGTTTCACAGCTGTGGAGTGGAATGAACTCCTAGGAAATTCCCAGATATATAGGATCAAACTAAAAGAGCATCTTCAAAATAATATTGAGGATGCATTATTATATCAATTTAGGTGCCACTTTATGTGGAATGAAATTTAATTCATCTCGGCTGAATTTTTTCAGATCTTATTGAAAGTACCCGCAGACTAATTAAAAAATGAATAAATACTCCAGAACCAAGTTAAATATAAAATACCAAAAATTCAAACCATTGAAATAACCTGCCAATAACCAGCACATGATACGGTAGCTGAGAGATGGGGATGAATTGAGTTTGAAGATTTTCCATTGTTCATTTATACCCCCTTGTGGTTCAAACGTGCAATGATAAAATTATCAGAGGATTTGTCTATTGTCTATTTAATATGTTCTCCTTTTCCCAGTACAATGTTCAGGACTTCTGTTTTATATTAAATGTTAAAGTTAAGATAAACAGAAGGCGTCTGGGATTAAGGAGTTAAATTGCTCAATTGTAGACATTTGGTAAAATGCTATGTTTGTAAATATATTGCTGACCATTATGCTAAAAATGGATTGCTTTCACAGTGTAAAGACAAGGTTTGGCTGAGGAAAGCCTCCACATATGTTTACAGGGTCACATAAGTGGGGAAAAAAGGCACAAAGTGCTGGTGTAACTCAGTCAGCCAGCATTTCTGGAGAGCATGGATAGGTGATGTTTTGGGTCGGGACCCTTCAGATTGTGGGGGGAGGGGGGTGGCAGGAGGAAAAAAGGGGGGAAAGCTGAAAGAGGAGGGGCAGGACAAAGCCTGGCAAGTGATGGTTGGCACAGCTGAGTCCGGGTGAGGTACAAGGAAAAGAGGGGGATTCCTGGGTGTATATACATTACCTTGCCTCAGCACAGGTCAGGTCTACTATTTACTAGAATGTTGCCTGGGTTTCAGCAACTAAGTTACAGAGAAAGGTTGAACAAGTTAGGGCTTTATTCTTTGGAGCGCAGAAGGTTAAGGGGGGACTTGATAGAGGTTTTTAAAATGATGAGAGGGATAGACAGAGTTGACGTGGAAAAGCTTTTCCCACTGAGAGTAGGGAAGATTCAAACAAGGGGACATGACTTGAGAATTAAGGGACTGGAGTTTAGGGGTAACATGAGGGGGAACTTCTTTACTCAGAGAGTGGTAGCTGTGTGGAATGAGCTTCCAGTGAAGGTGGTGGAGGCAGGTTCGTTTTTATCATTTAAAAATAAATTGGATAGTTACATGGATGGGAAAGGAATGGAGGGTTATGGTCTGAGCGCAGGTATATGGGACTAGGGGAGATTATGTGTTCGGCACGGACTAGAAGGGTCGAGATGGCCTGTTTCCGTGCTGTAATTGTTATATGGTTATATTATATAGGTCTGTTTTCTCAGGGTCGACCCTAGCAACTAAGCTTTGACATTTGATCAATTTGTTCATAATTTCTGGGCAATAATGCTGTTCATTGAATTTATGGATTGTTGTAATTGTACAGTGCATTGAGAAAGTATTCAGACCCCTTCACTTTTTCCACATTTAGTTACGTTACAGCCTTATTCTAAAATAGATTAAATTCATTTTTTTTTATCAGCAATCTACACACAATAGCCCACAATAAAAAAGTGAAAAGGTGTTTAGAAATTTTTGCAAAATAATTAAAAATAAATAACTAATATCACATTTACATAAGTATTCAGACCATTTACTCAGTACTTTATTGAGGCACCTTTGGCAGTGATTACAGCCTCAAGTCTTCTTGGGTACGACGCTACAAGCTTGGCACACCTGTGTTTGGATAATTTCTCTCATTCTTCTCTGCAGATCCTCTCAAGCTCTGTCAGGTTGGATGGGGAGTGTTGATGCACAGCTATTTTCAGGTCCCTCCAGAGATATTCGATCGGGTTCAAGTCTGGGCTCTGGCGGGGCCACTTAAGGACATTCACAGACTTGTCACAAAGCCACTCCTGCGTTGTCTTGGACGTAAGCTTTGGGTCGTTGTCCTGTTGGAAGGTGAACGTCTGCCCCAGTCTAGGGTCCAGAACGCTCTGGAGCAGGTTTTCATCAAGGATCTTTCTGTACTTTGCTCCGTTCATCTTTTCCTCGACCCTGACTAGTCTCCCAGATCCTACCGCTGAAAAACATCCCCACAGCATGATGCTGCCACCACCATGCTTCACCGTAGGTATGGTATTGGCCAGGTGTTGAGCGGTGCCTGGTTTCCTCCAGACGTGACACTTGGCATTCAGGCCAAAGAGTTCAATCTTGGTTTCATCAGGCCAGGGAATCTTGTTTAGGTGCCTTTTGGCAAACTCCAAGCGGGCTGTCATGTGCCTTTAACTGAGGAGTGGCTTCTGTCTGGCCGCTCTACAATAAAGGCCTGATTGGTGGAGTGCTGCAGATATAGTTGTTCTTCTGGACGTTTCTCCCATCTCCACAGAGGAACTCTGGAGCTCTGTCAGAGTGACCATCGGGTTCTTGGTCACCTCCCTGACCAAGGCCCTTCTCCCCCGATTGCTCAGTTTGGCCAGGTGGCCAGCTCTATGAAGAGTCCTGATGGTTTCAAAGTTCTTCTATTTAAGAATGACGGAGGCCACTGTGCTCTTCGGGACCTGCAATGCTGCAAAAAATGTTTTATACCCTTCCCCAGATCTGTGTCTCAACACAATCCTGTCTCGGAGGTCTACAGACAATCCCTTCGTCTTCATGGCTTGGTTTTTGCTCTGACATGCACAGTCAACTGTGGGACCTTATATAGACAGGTGTGTGCCTTTCCAAACATGTACAATCAATTTAATTTACTACTTGTGGACTCCAATCAAGTTGTAGAAACATCTCAAGGATAATCAATGGAAACAGGATGCACCGAAGCTCAATTTTGAGAGTCACAGCAAAGGGTCTGAATACTTAAGTAAATGTGATATTTCAGTTATTTCTTTTTAATGACTGCAAAAATTTCTAAACACCTGTTTTCACTTTTATATTATGAGGTATTGTGTGTAGTTTGATGATTAAAAAAATGACTGTAATCAATTTTAGAATAAGGCTGTAATGTAACAAAATGTGGAAAAAGTGAAGGGGTCTGAATACTTTCTCAATGCACTGTATTTCCCTTCGTGAATGCAATGATTAATAATTAACAATTGTAACATCTTCAACAATAAGAATTACAACGTACTTCATATGAGAGGGGGTGGGATTACAGATGTCATGCCCCTGTAACTGGAGCTTCCATTGGACAGTGAGCACCAGCAGATTATTTTGGTTTTACCATCCCCCACTTCCCAGTCAAAACTCTTACCATTACCAATCCTGTTATTTGCACTCAAAAGTAATGAGCAAAATAAAACATAGCGGTGGAGGACTCAGTGGGTCAGGCAGCATCTGTGAAAGGAGGAGATGGTCAACTATTCAGTTGAATCCCTGCATCACATTTTGGTCCAGTTTACAGCATTCTGTCTCTTGCGTCTCTACATTGTTATGAGCTCTGCATTCAAGTAGTCTACTTTGAGTGAAATGTTTTAAAGTGAAAAGATTGATTGAAAGATATAGTATGAAAAGGGACTCTTTGGACACTGAACAGCCAACTATCAATCACTCGTTCACACCGTTCAATTTCATCCCACTTTTGCATCCACTCCATACAAAGTAGGGGCAATTTGTACTTGGCCAATTGACCTACAATCTTGCATCTCATGCGGACAGCAACTACCTCCTCTGGCCGCTTGTCTCTTAAATGTATTACCCTCTGTGTGGAAAAAAGGTGCCCTTCAGATTTTCCTATCAAATCTTTCCCCTCTCACCTTAAACATATGCCCTTTAGTTCTTGATTCTTCTATCCATTGTGCACTCCAAGGAGTAAAGTCCTGGCATGTCAAACATTTCCCTTTCGCTCAGGTTCTTGAGTCGTGGCACCGTCTTTGTAAATCTCTGCATTCTCTGGAACAACCCGTCCCTCTGGTACAGGTCACCTATGCCCCAGAAGAGAGACCAATGGTCCAAAACTCTGAATCCCTGCACCAATTATTCACCCTTGCATCCACCTGAACTATCCTTCTATTCCTACACTCACTAACCCGTGGCACTGGAAGTAATGGTATGGGAGTTCGGGTGACTTGCAATTTACAACGCCCTACATTATTTAAGTTACTAGAGATCCCAGAGGTGAAATCAAGCAATGAGAAGATGGCAGTATGATGGTGTCACCAAGACATTTAAATTGCTTTTATACCCAGTGCACATTACAATATCAGTTATCAGCAAATGTACAGGCTCAATCTTGGGTTACATTCCAGGAAGGTCTTGGGGAAAGCCTAATTTAATGTCTCATTGGTTATAACGAACATTTAATCAGCAATGATTGCAATAATCATTGTTGTGATGGAACAAACTATTCTCTTGGTTCAACTGTTGATAAAAATAGGATCTGTTCACCATAAAAATAAAACAAGCAGCCAGAATGCAGACTTGAAAAGCTTCACAACTGTGCAATTGTGCGTCAGAATGTACAAGTGACCTTTTATAATAAAGCTCATCAGAGCCTCCAAGCAATTATTTGTTGATTCAAATTCAGAATTGATTACATTAATTCTTATTTTCTGTGTACTGATTACCCGTGAACATTTTCCATGAGATCGGTTACAACAGTGGTTCGTCAGAGGATGTGATGAAGGTTGAAAAACCGGGAGGAGAGGTGGAGTTGGGGGGTTGTAGTGGAGACAGCAAGAGGGCAGTCACGGTAGCACAGCAGTAGAGTTGCTGCCTTACAGTGAATGCAGCGCCGGGGACCCAGGTTCGATCCCGACTATGGGTGCTGATTGTACGGAGTTTGTAAGTTCTCCCTATGACCTGCGTGGGTTTTCTCTGTGATCTTTGGTTTCCTCCCACATTCCAAAGACGTACAGGTTTGTAGGTTAATTGGCTTGGTAAATGTAAAAATCGTTAGTGTTAAGGGCACTTTCACAACCTTTTTTATTCGTGGACATTTCATCAGGCTAGAAAAACGCTCCGACCTATTTGATGCCACGAGTACCTACGACTAGTATCACGACCTACCTACGACCTCCTGACGACCAGGCTGCAAGTATGACTCAAGGAAAAACTCGGCAGAGATCGTGAATTAGGTCATGAAAGTGGGACAGGCCCTTTACTGTGCGGGGATCGCTGGTTGGCGTGGACCTGGTGGGCCAAAGGGTTTGTTTCCGTGCTGTATCTCTCAAACTAAGAGCATCTGGAGAGTGAAAGAACAGGAGGTGTGAGTTCAGGAATGGGTATGTTTATTTTAAAGATACAGCATGGAAACAGGCTCTTTGGTTCACCGAGTCGACATTGACTATTGATCACCTCTTCACACTAGTTCTAAGTGATCCCACTTATCCACTCCCTGCACAATCAGAGCAATGTACAAAGGTCAGTTAATGTACAAATATGCTCGCCTTAGGGATAGGGAGGGAACCAGATAACGGAGGCCATTGAGAGAGCATGCAAACTCCACACGGAGAGCAACCAAGGATTGAACTGGGTCTTTGGCATTGAGATAGCAGCTCTACCAGCTGCACCACTGTGCCACCTATTGTGAAGGAGACATCTGGAGTGAGGGTGGGAGCGAGACTGATTGGTTCTTTTCCTGGCAGGCATGTGGTACATTTTGAGGACAGGATTATCCTCAGATTTATGACTAACAACACTGTCTCTGCCCATGTGTGAAGGATAACTATTTGGGTCAAAGTAATACACTGAGCACGTACGTACACTCAGATGGAAGTTTAATTGTTTTAGGGAGTAAAATATGTTGTGGGAGGTGGATATGAAAAAAACTTGGAAGTCATAAAGTCAGAGACTTTCAGCATCGAAACAAGCCCTTTGCCCTACCATGTCTGTGCTGAACTTCGAATACCTATTGACACAAATCACTTTTGCAGTAAATGCCTTATCAATACAAGTGCTCATTCAGATGTTTATTAAATGTGAGAGTACCTGGTTCTACCACCTTCTCCAGTAGACAGAACCATCCTCTGGGTTATAAGGAAACAAGTAGGTTTCAAGGATTCGGGTCAATGCTGAAGAAAGAACACTTTGAGATTACAAAGAAACTAAAGATCATTAAAGTATGGTGAAATTCAGCTAAAGGATAAGTAAAGGATTAAATAGCTCACGAATCTCATGCCCTTCTGCTTGTTGTATCTCCACTGATATGAGCAGGAGCTGGTTGCATGGAGTCTCACGCCCTCCTGTCCATGGCTGGTGTGGAGAAGTCGAGGGTTGTTGACTTGTTTTGTCCCAGCATTGTTTTGGATCCTGGAGTAGGGATCAGTCCAATAACTGAATAAAATTCACCCTTTATATACCAAACCTACACTAAGAAAAACAACTTGTCATGGCAATTCCTTAGGCCATAGCAGTTTTAGAAGAAAACAAAAAGGTAAAAGAAAACTTCTCAGCTGTGCTGTTTCTCTTCACGTACCAATTTAACCTGTTTCTTGCTGGATATCATTACAGTTCTAACTGAGTTCACTTTACATTTTGGTGAACGTTGAGCACATTTACTAATCTCATTTACCAGCACTCGCTCCACAGGCCATTATGCCTTGATCTCATCCAGATAATTCATCATTAGTTGTGCATAAATAGGTGAAATAACATTGTTATGTGCTATTAAAGTTGCCAGGGGTAAACGGGGTGAAAAGGTTGGGAACCCCTGTATTAGGATGATAAAAAACCATTCCAATGTCAAAACACTGGGCTTCAGCCCCACCCTACCCTTTCAGGATTTGATTACTGCAGGGTTTTTTTCTTGGAAACCTAGCTCAAAAAACCATGGAGTATGTGATTTCATATATTAGTAACCAACTAATATAACTTTCTATAACTCCCCCCTATGAAAGCTCACAATACTACCAAATATCAACTTTGGTAGCTAAGTTGCTACACAAATTAAAGTTACACTTCAACAGTTGTCTACGGCGATCCTCCAGTGTTGCCGTGTATAAATTTATGAATCAACTAGCTCGTCTTGTCTTCCCTAAAAGATTATATTACAGTAAATTTAGGAAATATCCTACTACTTTGAAATGAGTAAACCATAGGTTTACTAATTGTTCGGCACGGACTTGTAGGGCCGAGATGGCCTGTTTCCGTGCTGTAATTGTTATATGGTTATATGGTTATATGGTTATAGGTAGTGAGAAAAAAAATCAAATTTTCAGCTCCACTGCCATTAAAACCGATGAGCTTACTAACCACTTTAATGGCAATGCCTTTTTTAAGTATAGAAAAAATATATATAAATATCTGAATAAATTGTCATTCACCCATCTAGTTTCATTCACCCCAAAATAATTTCATTCGCCCTTAGGTGAACCATTCACCAGTTTAAGAAGCACTGACCTAGAGCACGCTGGTAAAGGTTTATAGGGAGAAATCTGCTATATTATATTCTAAGAGAGGATGAAGCTTGAAAGTAATGTTCTTACATCTTAAAAGTATAATCATCTCTGAAATGATCAAAAGCCCATAAGAGATTACCGATAATCTTTCAAATGACTTCTAAAATATTTAATCTTTTAATGCACAGCGCCAGACTACACACAGACATGAAAGGAAGGTTAGTAGAGATAATTTAAGGAGTTCAACGGTGGGAGAAGGATGCAGAATAAGTCGACCTATCATAAAAGACACAATCATTTTTTTTAAACAAACAGTGATCAGGTTACATCATCAAATCAAAAGGAAATCCTACACTGCAACTTTCCTTTCCTTGGGTATATTTTTCAATGTTTGAGATGCGACATAAATGTTGCTGATGGAAACGTCAGTGATTTAAATGATGTTTAAGTTACCCTCTGACATCATAGCATCAATCTGAAACCAAACAAATTTACTGAGCCTAATTTATGGGGAATATGATTATACAATGTGTCCACATGTTACGACAATATATTGCAAATTATTTTCTCTGACATTTAAAAAAATCTATTTCACCTAATTTACCAGGAATTACACTGCCCACTTTGGGTTGTAAATTTATTGGTTTAATCTGTAAAAGACTGCTACTCAAACTACCTTCTTTCAAATGAATTATTCATCTTTGGACTTCCTTTGAATATAGTTTTATTTCACCAAGTAGACCAATAAATTTGATATTGATTTAGCAATGTATTTAAAATGTAAATGAATTCCTAGTAGCAATTATAGCTGATTCTGCATGTAAATGATTGTTTACATTGAATACCAGTCAAAAAGCAGGTAGTAGAACACCCCAATAAAATAAAATTCAACTGGAAATATAGCTTAATGACTTGTGAAGAATGTTTCAAATGCTGAATGTTCGAAGGATGAGGGAAAAAAGCATTCAAATAATGCATTAAGTGGTGGACAGGTGTTGACCTGTCCCCCATTGAATAGGTTTAGGAAGCACTGCCTCACGAAGACACCTACAGTAATATCATCAAAGACCCACACCACCGTAGCCGACCCTCCCTTCTCACAGGTATCATCGGGAACAAGGCGCAGGAGGCTGAGAACCACTACCTCCTGGTTCAAGATCAACTTCTTCCCATCAACCATTAGGCTCATGAACTATTCTGCACAACCCTAACAACACACAAACTTCCTCAGAATGAAACTACAATGGACTTTGTATTGGGTTGCACTATTATGATGTGATTTATCTAGCGTAACTGATAATTTATTGTAGAAATAAGGGACTACAGATATTGGTTTGCAAGAGAAGTCTCAAAGTGCTGCTGTAACTGGGGGGCAATTATGGGGGAAGAATGGAGAGGGAGGGTTATGCAGTTATCTAAAATTTTAGAAGTCAATACTGTTGGGTTGTTGTTCTTGTTTTTTTGTGACCTCACTTTGGCAATTGAGGAGGACAGGAAGATCAGTATGGGAACAAGAAGAGGAGTTGAAATGGTTAAACACGTGGGAGATCAAGCAGGCCTTGGCGGAACCCTGCCCTCTAAATTGTGAATTCGCAATTTGTTTTCATTCCACCAGATTAAATACATTAATTTTAATAAATCTAATAATGCATTTTAATTGGTTGCTGGCATTTTTCAAGGTAGCAAAAGTGTTCTTTGGTTGCTAACCATTTTAACTCCCCTTCCCATTCCTATACCGACCTTTCTGTCTTGAGCCTCCTCCATTGCCAGATGGAGGCCACATGCAACCTGGAGGAACAGCACCTCATTTTCCACTTGAGTAGCTTACGTCCAAATGGTATGAACATGGAAATCTTAAATTTTAGGTAACTAAATCAATTGTCCACCATCATTGAGAGGAATAACAGCTCCATTGAGAGGAACCGGATGTCTACTACCTTCACACTGGATCACTGTCCTGCATACCTCCTCGGGAGCAACATCTCAAACTTATTGCCAATGCATTTCAAAATTGCTGCTACTGATGCAAAACTATCGACAGTACATTAAAAAAATCACTGGAGCTCAACGCGGAGGACAATAAAGGGCCCGTCCTCACTGTCTATGCCACCACGTCTCACCACGCGCGGGTTATGCGTCATGGCGTGTAAATGATGTTGCGTAAATGACGCGCAAATGACGCCCAAGTGGGACAGCCCCTTAAATTGCCAACATTTCAGGTCGAGATTGGAGAGTTCAACCAATGATAATGCCTGATATGACAAGGTATCAAAAGTTATACTCAGTTGCTAAAGGTCCAAGTTCCCAAGTTATAGGAGCAGAATTAGGCGATTCAGCCCGTCGAGTCTACTCCGTCATGGCTGATCTCTTCCTCCAAATCCCATTTTCCTGCCTTCTCCCCATAACCCTTGACACCCATTCTAATCAAGAATTTGTATATCTGCCTTAAAAATATCCACTGACTTGGACTCCACAGCCGTCTGTGGCAATAAATTCCACAGATTAACTGCTCTGTGACTAAAAAAGTTCCTCCTCACCTCCTTTCCAAAAGCCCTTAAAATCTGAGGCTATGACCTCTGGTCCTAGACTCTCCCACCAGTGGAAACATCCTTCCCACATCCACTCTATCTATGCCTTTCATTATTCTGTAAGTTTCAATGAGGCCCCCCCTCAACCTTCTAAACTCCAGCGCGTAGGGGCCCAGTGCTGTCAAAGGCTCATCATATGCTTACTCACTCATTCCTGGAATAATTCGTGTAAACCTCCTCTGGACCCTCTCCAAAGCCGGCACATTCTTCCTCAGATATGGGGTCCAAATTTGCTCACAGTATATTCACATTCACACATGTACATTCCACTAAAGGGTGGCAGAATGGCACACCTGATGGAACCACTGCCTTATAGTGCCTGACACCTAGGTTCATTCATTTCTGTAATCTGTGTGTTCTTCCATAACTATGTGGATTTTCCCTTGGTGATCTGGTTTCTCCTCGCATCACAAAGATGTGTTGGATTTGTAGGTTAAATGGTGACTGTAAATTGTCCCTATTGTGTGGGTGAATGGTAGAATCTTCAGGGGAATTGAATGGAATTAGGGAAAGAAAAATTGCGATGACTATTTGGTTAGTGTAAATAGATGGTCGTCATGGATTCAGTGGGCCAAAAGAAGGGTCTTGACCCAAAACTTCACATAACCTTGTTCTCCAGAGATGCTGCCTGACCCACTGTTACTTTAGCACTCTCTGTCTTCCTTTCAACTATTGTTTGAAAGTTATCTCTTTGACCAAGTGAAAGGTCTCTTAACCATATAACCATATAACAATTACAGCACGGAAACAGGCCATCTCGGCCCTACAAGTCCGCGCCGAACAATTTTTTTCCCTTTTGTTACATTTTCTTTCCCTTTGTCTTGTTTCTAACTTCCTTCTGTGGGTTGCTTGGGTCATTGAGGCTGACAAGTTGTTGTGGTTGTATTTTGCCCCTCTGCCTGTGTCTGTCTCTGTCAAAACGACATAGTTCACTGAGTCTATGCTCAACCTGTTGGCTTGCTGCCTCCAGGTGGCAGCAGAAGACTGCATGCAATGTACCTCGAAGCAGTGGATTTCCACGCTGCAAATCCGTAATGATTCTACCACTTTGCTTGTCTTACTGATGGAAAAAAAATGCACAAAATGTTAAACATGCGGTAAATTACATTTGTTGCTTGCTTGGAGCTTTCTACATTATAGACTAATACATGTGGCTTAGGAGCAGCGAAGAAAACAGATCAGAAGAATGCTAGTTCCAAATAAAATTGTATGTTGGAGGCCCAGCTCTGATCATAACTGATGTTGCCAGTAACCAATGTACCGGTGATCACTACACAGTTATTAATGGTGGAAGAACAAAGTGAAAAGCTTTTCACTGTACTTTGGTACATGTGACAATGAACTAAACTCAACTCAACTCGAGTCACTGGATCCAGATGTAAGGTAAATATGCCAACAGAGGTCATAATCAGGATAGAGAATTCTATGGTACACAAAAATGCTGGAGAAACTCAGCGGGTGCAGCAGCATCTATGGAGCGAAGGAAATAGGCGACGTTTCGGGCCGAAACCCTTCTTCAGACTGGGTTTCTATAATCTTTTTCTCAGTCCCAAATTCCCAGCTCGAACTGAGATCAGCACACACACCAGGGTTGAATCAATGAACTGCCCTTGTTTGTGAGGCTGCTTTGAAATTCAACTTATGGTTGAATACTCTGCAGCAAAAGTATTACTTGAAAGTCCTGACAAATAATTTGATAAACTTATAGGATGTAAAAGTTAAGCAAAATAATTTACATGGAGGAAGTATTCCTTAAACTGAGATCATTTCTACTTTCATAAGGTTTAGTCAGAAGCAAAAGACGTTTCACTTATTGCTGTGTGAATTGATGATAGCCCACATGCTGAATGCACATTAACAGGGCTGTTAACGGCTGACATTAAAGGTGGATGTGATTAGTCAAATCACTTTCATGCTTCTCATTAACATCTGTGAGATTAATTATACCTTTTCCATACAGGATGTTGCAGCAAGGCACTGAATGAGCATTACTTTGAAAATCATCAATTTCTTTGCAGAAATGTAGAAGAACCTGCACTTTAGATTAATAACTTGAAGAATTCAGAAAGAAAACGCAATTCATTTATGTTGGTGCGGCAGTCCATAAAATCTTGCAGTTAATCAAGTCTACGTGTTGAAGAGATATTCTGAATAAGGTTTTTTTTTCATTCATTCTGCAGGGAGCCACTGGCACAGGCTGCATTTCCTACCAATATACCTGATTGTACTTGAACTAGTGATGGTAGCTCCATTGTTGAACCATTGCAATCCCCCTGTGAAGATTCTCCCACATCACTGGCGAGTCAGGAAATCCATAATTTAGATTTTCTGTAAATTAAGGAAAGGCAATGTGTTTCAAAGTCAGGATGGCTTGTGATTTATAGGGGACTTGCAAGGAGATGTTGCCATATGATTTTTGCACTTGTCTTTCTTGATGGTGATGGCTGCCATGTTAGGAAGTGCTGTTAAAGTGGGTCTTTATGGATAATGACACTGCAGTTTGTAGGTAGTCACCAATGATGGTGGCATATTTGGGGGGGGGCTGAATTGTTTAACAGTTAAGAACTAGTGTACAGGTGATCATTAGTCGGTACGGTCACGGTGGGACCAAAGGGCCTGTTTCCACGCTGTATCTGTAAATTAAGTTAAAACTAAAGTGGGCCTTTTTGTTCTGCGTTATGTTGAGTTCCTGGAATGTTGCCTGTAATGCACTCAACAAATTGAGTGGAAGGTGTTCTGTCACATTCTTGACTTGTGCCATGTAGATGGTGGAAAGGCTGTGGGAACACCGGGGAGTTGTTACTACTCCGAGCCACACTTGCAGTCATATAATCTATGTACGTAGCTGGTTTAGTTAAGATTTTGGTCAGTAGTGACTTTGAAATGTTGATAGTGGATGGGCATATTAATGCCAATTAATGTCTGAAGAAGTTGAGTTGATATATCTGATATATCTGAGATGCTTATCAGAATGGATTTTTTTGTTTAAATGGCATCAGATTAAAGAAAATATAAATTCCAAAATAAAGCAACAAGAAAGAATCAACCACAACCATAGTAACTACGATGTTGCCGGGACTCTAGGGTCTGAGCTGTAGGGAGAGGTTGAGTAGGCTGAGACACTATTCCTTGGAGCATGGGAGGATGATGGGTGATCTTATATAGGTGTATAAAATCATGAGAGGAATAGACTGGGTAAATGCACAGAGTCTCTTGCCCAGAGTAGGTGAATCGAGGACCAGAGGACATAGGTTTAAGGTGAAGGCCAAAAGATTTTATAGGAATCTGAGGGTTAACTTTTTCACATAATGGCTGGTGGGTGAATGGAATGAGCTGCCAGAGGAGGTAATTGAGGCAGGGACTATCCCAATGTTTAAGAAACAGACAGGTACATGGATAGGGTACACAAAATTGCTGGGGAAACTCAGCGGGTGCAGCAGCATCTATGGAGCGAAGGAAATAGGCGATGTTTCGGGCCGAAACCCTTCTTCAGGTACATGGATAGGGCAGGTTTGGAGGGATGGACCAGATGCAGGCAGGTGGGACTAGTGTAGCTGGGGCACGTTAGCTGGTGTTTGATAGTTGGGCTGAAGGGCCTGTTTCCATGCTGTATGACCCTAGTATGTCACAATCAAATATCTAATTCATATAAAAAGGAATATTTCCTGTTGGGGTAACAAACTCTACTAACTGGCATTCAGTGCTGCACTGTTGTAAGATTACTACTTACAAAATTCTTAAGGGGTTGGACAGGCTAGATGCAGGAAGATTGTTCCCGATGTTGGGGAAGTCCAGAACAAGGGATCACAGTTTAAGGATAAGGGGGAAATCTTTTGGGACCGAGATGAGAAAAACATTTTTCACACAGCGAGTGGTAAATCTCTGGAATTCTCTGCCACAGAATGTAGTTGAGGCCAGTTCATTGGCTATATTTAAGAGGGAGTTAGATGTGGCCCTTGTGGCTAAAGGGATCAGGGGGTATGGAGAGAAGGCAGGTACAGGATACTGAGTTGGATGATCAGCCATGATCATATTGAACGGCGGTGCAGGCTTGAAGGGCCGAATGGCCTACTCCTGCACCTATTTTCTATGTTTCTATGTTTCTAAGATGGGATGATGCACTTTGAACTCATCTGGTGGAGATGTATAGTTGTCGGAGATCCCACTTGATTTTGGCTTGTGGGCACAATGGAATTCAGGCCATGTCACACAGTTGGGAGACAGTGTGCATGAGAAGACTGATGAGCAGAAGAGCCTGATTATCTCAGCACAGCTCAATTTCCCTAAGTAGCTGTCGAGCCCCACATCAGTGAGCAGCAGCAATAATCCAGAATGTATTGCTAAAAGCAACTCTGCTAGAAACTGCCACAGACTCAGGGGGCTGCATGGCCTCCTGTGCTGTAACCAATCCCATGATTCCTCTGTAATGCAACAGATGAACTGATTATTTTATGTGTAGCAAGGAACTGCAGATGCTGGTTTACACTGAAGATAGACACAAAGTGCTGGAGTAACTCAGCAGGACAGGCAGCATTTCTGGAGAAAAGGAATGGGTGATGTTTCGGATCGAGACCCTTCTTCAGAGTCTGTAAAAGGGACTTGACTCAAAACGTCATCCAACTAATTATTTTAGCTTGGCCAGTGTAGTTGCCTAAAAATGTCTCAGCCCAGTTGCCCACTGTTTATTATTCAGAGGTCCTTGCGTGTTAAAGCTTGGTTCCAGACAGTGATCTTCACTGTGGCTGTTTCAAATCACAAGAACATGACTAGTATATTCTCCCACTTGTGCAGCTATACATCATGTATACATTTTGGAAAACCGATGAGTAAAAACCATGCAAACCAGTTTTTGTGAAAGTCAATTACCAGATATGTTAAGCAAAGCAAAAAGTGCTGGAGGAACTCAATGGGTCAGGCAGCAACTGTGGATGGAATGACAAACTACATTTCAGGTTGGGACCCTGCTTCAAACTGAATCTTCAGACAAAAGAAAGGTCCTGTCAAGAGATATCATATATCCATTCCTCCCCCAGATGCTGCCCGATTCATTAAGTTCCTCCAGCACTTTGCGTTTCACTCAAGACTCCATCATCTATAGTCCCTTGTGTCACCGGAAATATTAGCCCCACTTCTTCCTTCACAGAAGCGGTCTGGTCTGATGAGCTCATATATTTTGTTTCATTTCATATTTATCAAATCCTCAGTTATTGTTTTTGGAATAAAAATATGGACTGTTTCAATTAAATAATTTTTACAATGTCATCCAAATTTATTGATTCCACAAAAGCTGCCAACCTCTTGTCTTTTGAACTATGAAGCGAGGCCTTCAAACTATCTTGAAAGGGACTTTGTCAGACTTTATCTTGCACTCAATGTTATGCCCTTCATCCTTTATCTGTACACTGTGGATGGATGTGATTGTAATCATGCATAGTCTTGTCTTTGATGGGATAGCATGCAACAAAGAGCTTTTTACTCACTTGTAACACGTGACAATAATAAACTAAGCTAAAGTAAACTGAAGTAAACTAAACTAACATGTCATGCCAGATTCACCAGATCAATGATGAGATTCACATTCCAGAATTAAAACAAGCCAGCTACATTCCTTGTACTACTGTGGAATGTTCATAATTAATTAGCTTCAGTGTAAAACTTCCTCACTTATTTAAATACTTGAAATCTAAATGGGAAACTTTCTTTGTCATGCATTGCTGCTTTACAGCTTTCTTTGACAAAGTTATAACGCTTGAGAAATGAAAATGCCCTGACATTAACTCCAGACTTCTGATTAAGGGCTGAGCAGATCTCCTCCACTGACCTTCACCCTCAGCAAGCAGTGGTTCACTTATCCGTCTATAATTGGCACTGATTGGTGTCTTAATATCCCCTTTATATGGACAGCGTTTGGCAAATTGTTTGCCCATCTATTAAATATGAGACGCGTAGGAGTAGTTAATAACACATTATTAAGCTCAATATTTATGAATCATGATGCTGTGGGTAAAGGTTAAACACACAGGCTCTCTCCGTGCAAGTCAACTGATGAAGACAATTCTATTACTCTGTCAGACGAAATATGCAAGCAAGTCCATCACAGTTTTTGTCAGCTCTTTGAAACTGCACACTAATATTTTGCTTTACTTGTTCGTTTCCAGAGGAGTGATAGCTCGATGCTTGAAGGCAGGATATCACTTCATCATAATGTCCTTGCCAACATGTGAGATACTTACAACAGGTCATCTCCTGCTAAAATCTATTAAAAAATACCAATAAACTACCAATAAGAATTTTTAGTCTTAACCATTGTCATTAGTTTGACCATCACCGTTAGTTTTCTTTACTAATCCGGAGCTTCGAAGCCAATGATGGTCAGGGATTTGAAGCTTGTCAAGTATTTTTTTAAACTTGGGGTTTTTGTCAATCACTCCTGACCAATGTTCTTCACAATGGAATCTACTATCTTCACCACATCTGATGTAGCAGTAACTCCAGAACCAGCATTATGGTTGACTCCTAACTGCTTCTTCAGTCAGGTCATAGGGATAGAGAGTAATTGCTGGTGTTTCCAGCACCAACTGCACCCTGTGAATGAAAATATGAAAAAAAGTGTAATGTCTTGCATTTCAGTAAGTTAAACCAGGATCGGACTTTCACATATATGACATGGCCCGGGAGACTTGTAGAACTGAGACACTTGGTGTGAAAATATATGCATCCCTAAAAGTCGTGACACAGGTAAGGCAGAGTGGGGAAGAAGGCTTTTGGCATGTTCACCCTCATCTGTCAGGACATTGAGTGGAGGAGTTAGCATGCCATATTGCACTGTGAAAATCGTTGGTTAGAGTAATTTGGAGTAATGCGCACAGTTCTGGTTGCTCAGCTACGGGAAGGACCACAGATCTGAGTGACAATGCAGCAGAAGCATGAGAAGAACATTTAGAGTAAGCGGCCTGCTGCCATGCCCCCTGCATCCCCTGAGACACTCTGGGAGTTCTGAGGTCGGCTCGGGATGCGCCTCATGGCACAGAGGCTGAATCGTGATCGTGTGAGGCGAGGGGGTGGGAGGGGGGGGGGGATTGGTGCGGTTGTTGATCGATGTGCCCGAGTCGAGGGGTTGGTCGAGTGGGTTCCTGGAGACCTTGCAGCGGCCTGGGCTCGAGTGGATCAGAGGCTCGACCTACATGAGGCCAAGAATACAGATTGGATGTAACCTGCTGTGGCACGCAGTAGTGGAACAGTGGTGGAGGTCACCCCTGCAACTCCAACCCAGTGCCCATCCCAGACAAGCGCACTTTATTTCCAATAAGATTCTACATTTTGGTTTCAACTTTGGATTTGAGTAATACAAAATGGTGACTCTTGTGTACCCTCAATAGTATCTACTATTCCTATACTCTTGTAGCTGGAATGGGTGAAGAGGACATTCACCAGGATGATATCAAGACTGGATGACTTAAGTTACAGTATAAGGAGAAGCTGGAGTGGCTTGGATTTTCTCTCTCCGGTGCAGAAGGCTTGGGGGGGGGGGGGGGGGGGGGGGGCTCTATGGAGGTTTATAAAATCAGGTGAGTATGGATATGGTGGATAGTAACAGTATTTTCCCTAGAGTAGGGGCGTATAACACTTACATAGATACATAGAAAATAGGTGCAGGAGTAGGCCATTCGGCCCTTCGAGCCTGCACCTCCATTCAATATGATCGTGGCTGATCATCCAACTCAGTATCCCGTACCTGCCTTCTCTCCATACCCCCTGATCCCTTTAGCCACAAGGGCCACATCTAACTCCCTCATAATTATAAATATAGCTTAAATATATACTTGAGGCCATTGATCTAAGTGAGAGGGAAAATATTTCAAAATGAACCCGAGGGGCAAGATTTTCATGTTACAAATGCTCTTATTTGCTGGTGTTCTTCCATTTTAGTCCTTTCGGCATGACAGAGGTGGAAGAGTGCATCTGTTTTGAGATTTTGGTGTTAGTGCTCCTGGATAAATCTAGGGAACCCCAGGAGTGTTTATCTCACAGCCTCCCTGACTTTATATCATTTGCATTTGCTCTGAAAGCCCTGAATGTTGGGCTTTCCCCATCAGGCCACCCATGTGTGCCATGACTTGAATTGTGTTAGAAAAAGTCCACGTAGGCGAGGTTTCAAATTCAACTTTAGGTTTACCTTGTGCCTCTCTTGTCCCCCATGCATTTGACTCTCTCACCCCTCTAATCTCATTCAGAGCTGGCCTAGGTTCCACCTTCCACCAACAGCTATAACTCTTGTACCCCAAGCTCTGACCACCTGCTTCCATATCCACCTGCTTGTACCTGAACCCCGTCACATCACTTGCTCATTCAGAAGAATTGTGGCAGTTCAGACTGATGGGGGGTGGTGGGGAGGGGGGGGGGGCTGAAGAAGGGTTTTGGCCCAAAACGCTGCCTATTTCCTTCGCTCCATAGATGCTGCTGCACCCGCTGAGTTTCTCCAGCATTTTTGTGTACCTTCGATTTTCCAGCATCCGCCACTGGCTGGATAGGATAGGTTTAGAAAGATATGGGCCAAGCGCAGACATGTTGGTTGGTGTGGGCAAGTTAGGCCGAAGGGCAGTTTTCCACATTGTATGACTATGGAATTTGTTGATGATTGATTTGTATTGGTTGTGCTTCCAGACCTTGTCACAGATTTGGAAGTTTACATGAAGGTGTGGGGTAAGAATTGTACCCTCGTTCCAGGCTTCAACCAAGTTCTGCCACTCAGCAGATTTATGGTATGACCATTCCTCCTGGTGCACAGTTTTCATATGCATGGTGAAAAATCTTCAATTACTTTTTCTTAATGCAGACTGCAGCAAACCTTAGAAGCACGATCACACTTTTGAAAATCAAAAATATTGCTAATGTTGGAATTCTGAAATAAAAACAAAATGCTGGGAAAAAAAACTTAGCTTGTCAAGCAGCATCTGTGGAAAGAAAAAAATAATTCTCTCAGATGCTGACAAACATGCTGAGCTTTCCAGCACTTTTTGCTTTTAGTGTGGTCATTTTTTGGGGGGGACTTTTTTTGTAGATATTTACAAGTACTTTGCAGTTTAACTTTGACTTTAAAGTTTCTTCTACCTGAAAATGTAATGTACAATTTAGTGCATTATTAATGCAAATAACAATGTTTCATAATCTGTAAAACAATATTTTAAAGGAATACTCTTAACTAGTAAACACACTATTTATACTCAATGGCATTCAAAGTCTATATTTTATAATTGCCTTTAATAATGAACTCAATAGATTATTGGTGAATTGGAAAAGATGAAAAAATATGAAGGCTGATAAACCTGTTCTCCAAAACAATACTGAAGTTTAACTAAAATAGATTTTTGGTTTTGCAAATGTCCTTAGTTTTCTGTTTGTTTATGTGAAATCTAATGATATGCATTTTTGATTGAAACATGGAACTTGAGATGTGCATTGAGATTGGGCATTGTATTCTTACTTTCATTAAATAGTCTGGCAGAGGTGATATATCTTTTTTTATTGTAATGCTTTTTTTTTTAATAACATGCATGTGTAGACTGATTGATTCGTGCTTAATTAACAGTGTTGTCAGCAATGCAATTAGCATTCAGTTTTATTGGCACAAATCCAATGCCTGGCAACATGGTGGAAATGACAATGATCTGTCTGGATTTGCAAAGCTAAAATAAGTCTTTCAGGAGTTGTCTGTAGAGACTAATGAAATTTATGCATTGGCTTTCAGTAAGTTCTGTGTAATTCATACATAAATTATATTTGAAGAGTAATGCAGGCCCTCCTTGCCATATTCATCATAATTTTCCAGCAGTGCACTGTTCCTGCTGTTTGAATTATTTGAATTGAATGATTTTGCATGGATGTCCTTATTGTGGTGGTCTATTATTGAGGGGTCTTCAAGCTGGCTGTTGCACTGTCATTATTATTTATTATTAGGAAAAGAACACACTAACTTACTTGCATCATTTACCTCCATCAACAAAAAACAAAGTAATGTGACTCGTTACAAATTACCTATTCACTTGGGTCTTAATCAGTCTGGCACACAACATTATCATCTATGATTAGTGTCCTAGAAACTCGAAACAAGCTCTGAATATGTTGCATACAAATGTATAGTTTACAAACCAAGACAATTATAGAGGGTGCTTGGCAGCTCTGAATGAGTTATGATTAAATTTCACATACTTTTTGATAATTAGTCTCTTCCTCTGGGTGGATGCTCTTGCTCAGCATTGAGCGTTGATGGTTTAATTAGCCTTTGTAAAATACTAGTTGTCAAACTGAACAGTCACAGCCTGTTAACACTGACACCCATAAATGTGAATATGACATTGGAGAAACTGGAATCAAAAAATGTGTCAAATGGCGAAAATGTAGCTTTTTAACATGGTCAGGTTTGTAATGTACACCATACAGGTGCTTCAGTTAGGTAGAAACAAACATGAGATATATATTCAGGTTTTGAATAGTTTATTGTAACATGGACACCAGGATGCCACGAAATGCTTTGTTCACCTAAAGCTCATAGAGTAAATGTATATATACAGTAATGATAAATACAACTCTAAATACGATGACAAGTACAAAACACCAGAATGGTGCAAGCAGTAGCCTGGGGCTTCAGTAGATCAGGTGAGGCCCCAAGCATGGAAGGGACGCGGCCAGGCGTTGTATTGATGTGCCTAATATATATAGCAGGATTGTCACTGAACTGTATGCAAAAAGATAATTTCATTGTACTTAGGTACACGTGACAATAAAGTACCATTGAACCATTGGAGTGCAAAATAACATTAAATGACTCCGATAACTGAATGAGATGGAGTTCGGAGTAAGAATATGTGGCAGCTTCTCTGAGAATGGGGAATGCAAAGTGTGATTGGTTCAGGGGTTGGATAGCAGTGGGGATGCAGCTATTTTAAAGCCTGGATATGTGAGCTGTGAAGCTCCCGTTTCTACTCCCTGAAGGCAGAAGAGAGAAAAGTGTTAGGGTCCGGCCTTCATGATGCAATGCACTGTGAAGATGGACTGAATGGGCAGAAGTAATGAGCCCATAATGGACTGGCTGTATCGCTTTCAGCAAGTTTAGGTAGTTAAGAACAGACCAGTGGAATATCATGCTGAGATACATCCCATCAGAAAGTTCTCTATAGCAGGCCTATGGACATGCTGAATTTTCTCAGACAACATTTAACATTTCAGCTCAAGTTAATGTTTTTTTTTTGGCTGGCGTTATGATTTATAGTATTGCATATTTTAAAATCTGAGACTTTCTCTGTTTGAGACTTCCCATTTCAACTTAGATTTAAGTTACCTTGGGAATAAGAATCAATTCCCTGAACAACCACAAAGGAATTAGTGTTGATGAGGCGAGCTTGCTGTTTTGAACAAACATATATTGTTGGGAAAAGTAGATTTATTATTCTGCACTTTGCCTCGTAAATAATCACACCTATTGATTTGTTTTAAAGAAGTAGAAACAAAGAGCATTTGACAAATGCTAGATTGTTAACACAAGTGAAAACTGGGCTGGTTACAGAGAGTTCGTAGGGGATGTAAAATAAGAAATTGGAGACACAAAGACAGGTTATAAGACAAGAAAGGTGGCACGTGTAAGCATGAATCCAAACATATTCCATAAGTATATGGACAGGAAATGAGTGAGAGACCAAAGTGAAAATCTACTCATGAAAACAAAGGGTATGGCTGAAGTACTAAATGAGTAATTACATCAGTCTTCAACAAGGAAGAAGATGCTGCTGAATTGACAGTATAATAAGATGTCATTGAGATTTCTGATGGGTTAAAAATTAATAGAGGAGACTCTCTGCATTTAAAGTCAACAGATCACCTGATCCAGAGGTGGTTGCCTGAAGAAATTAGTAGAGGAAATTGCAGAGATGCTGGAAATAACTCCAATGTCAAACTTGTATTGGTTGAGAGGTAGTGGCTAAGACTGGAAAAGTGCACATTTTACATCTTTGTCTGGAAAAAAAAGATTTAGGGATAGACCTGGTAACTATAAACCAGTTGTTTTAATTTCAGGAATGGGGACAATTTTAGAAACACAATTTAGGGGTAGAATTAGCAGTTAATTTGGAAAAGTGTGAACTGATTAAAGAAAGCCAGCGTAACTTTGTTAAAGGTAAATTGTGCCTAGATGACGTTTACATGAAGCTGGGGAAATGCAATTTATAATAGCTATGCACTTAAAGGCATTTGACAAAATGAAGCATAATAAACCTGTCATCAAGACTGAAAGCCAGGCAATCAATGGGATTACAGCAGCATGGGTAGAAAATTGGCAAAGGAACAGTAAGCAGTATTTTTGACAGATGGGAGTAACATCTACAGTGGAGTTTCCCAGGGGTTGGTACTTTGACAACTGAATTTCTTAATATATATTAATGATTTAGACTTCAGAACACATTTCCCAGGTATGCAGATGACAGAAGCTCTGGAGATTTAGTGAACTGTGAGGCGAATAGTAATAAGCTTTCAGGAAATAAAGTCGGGTTGGATGGGAAGATCATTGACACATGATATGTAACCATGAAAAATGTGATATGTGACATTCTGGTAGGGAAAGTGTGATGGGGTAATTTAAACCTGAAGGTGCAATTGTAAAACAGGTACAAGTAAAGCAACTACTAGGGACATTCCTACATAGTTCATTGAAAAAGGAAAGATAAATTGGAAAAATGGTTGAAAAGAATATTATTTTCTGGGTGCTATTCACCCCGACCATGGTTGAACAAACGAAGAGGATGGTTGAACTTTATTACCATCCATCACAGTGTGGAATGTGGATTCCGCTGTGGTGGATGTTTATGTTAAATTTTATTTTATGTGGCTGTGTGTATTGTTGCTTTTCACTTAGTATGGCTGTATGGTAACATAAATATCACTGTACCTTAATTGGTGCATGTGACAATAAATTCGAACCTGAACTTGAAATATGGATTAAGAATACAAGAGCAGAAGAAGCTATGACAAACCTTTACAAAACACTGATTTAGCAATGATTGGAATATTTTCAGGAAGTGTTTGGAAAGAAACAGATTTACTAACCCTAACCTCAATTTATCTGGATTACCACTACATAGAACTGCTACTGACTTGATTGGGAAAGTGACTTTCTTTTATGCTGTAGCCAATCTGTGATTTTGTGATTCTGTGAAGTAGCTAAAGCACAATAGTGTACTGTGCAAATTCGGTTGTCATTCATATTGGTTAACAAAAACAGGATTCATTTTGTAATTCCACATGGGGTTGAAGAACAGCACATTTTCTTTCCTTTTACATGTGTTGCAACCTTTGGGACTCATTTTCAATTAAAAAAAAACAGCCTTCTTGTTTGTGTCAGAAATAGCCAGTATTGATGCAAGGCTATCAATCTGTAATATTTATTTTCAGTTTTACTCTCTCACAAATGCAGCCAGACCTGCTGAGCATTTCCAGCATTCCCTGTGTTCTGCCTCTCGTGGTTCCAATATATATTCTCTCTGTAACTGCCTGCATTCATCTATTGACTTGGAGGTCAGTGCCTCACCTGGACAACCTGACCTGAACCACTAATTTTGTTTCCCTCTCCACAGATGCAGCCAGACCTGCTGAGTATTCCCAGCATTACCTGTTCTTCATTTCATAATTGCTAAATGGAGAAATTACTTCTCTGCCTTGGGTATGCAAGCAAAGAATTTCACTGTGACTTGTCATATGTGACAATAAATAATTCAATTCAATTCAATTCTTACTGTGATATCCTCGTAAATCTTTTCCACATCCTCTCCAATGCAATCTTTCATGTTATGTGGTAACCCGACCAATGAGCACTTTTCAAGCTGTGGACTGAATATTGTATAAACTCCCCACATGCATATTGTATGCCTCAGCTTGATAAAGGAAAGTATTCCATATGGCATTTTAACCACTTTATGGACTTTGGAATTTAGCCTTACAGTCAGAGAGACACAACAAAGGAACAAGCCTTTGGCCCTCCAAATCTCCACTGACCACCAAGCACCCTAATCCCATCAAAACTTATTTTACTTCCAGGTAGGTCCCGCAGCCGACACAGAGACATCCAGTGGCTCCAGGAACGCAGGCTGCCGCGGGGAACAAGGCAGTTCCCGGCAGCCGACAACTCTAGACGTCCAGCGGTTCCAGGACCGCAGGCTGCCGCGGGGAACCAGGTAGGTCCCGGCAGCCGACACCACTAACGTCCAGCGGCTCCAGGACCGCAGGCTGCGGGGAACTAGGGAAAGTTCTGGCAGCCCACAGCCATGGGTAAACAGCGGTTCCAGGGCCGCAGGCTGTGAGGAACTAGTAAGGTTCCGGCAGCCGGCAGCCATGGGCAAACAGCGGCTCCAGGACCGCAGGCTGCGGGGAACTATGGAAAGTTCCGGCAGCCGACAGCCATGGGCAAACAGCGGTTCCAGGACCGCAGGCTGTGAGGAACTAGGAAGATTCTGGCAGCCGACAGCCATGGGCAAACAGCGGCTCCAGGACCGCAGGCTGTGAGGAACTAGGAAGGTTCCAGCAGCCGACAGCCGGGTACGCCCGGCGCAGGCTGAGCCCAGCACCGCGTGCTGTATACCTGGAAACAACACAGCGGGCTGCAGGCAGGCAGGAGTTGGTATGGCCGATAGACTCGGGGAGTCCGGCCAGAAGGACGCACTGCCCAAGGGCAGTGAAAGTGACCGTTGGCGTGGTTACTAAGGTCCACTTACCGACTCCAAGCTGAATCCAGCGCCATGAGTCGTACAGCTCAAAGCAGGCAGGCTGGAGGCAAAGCCGAGCAGGATTCAGCCCGGCCGATCATACTCATCTGAGTCCGGCCGAAGGGACGCGCTGCCCGAGTGCAGCAAAGGTCCGCCCGTGACTTGCTCCGGGAGATGGAGCAAGCTCACTATGGGAGTCTTCGCACTCCCACAACAGCACCTTATCGAGGGCTGTAAAACAATGCATCTCCCTCGATAGAGGAATGCGTTGAGGACCAGGGCTGGGCTGGTCCAGAAGAAGGGGACGTGGCTGAAGAAAACGACAGTGTGCAGGGGGTGCAGAATACTAAGGAGCTACTGGGAATGATCACCAAAATTACGGATCAACGAAAAGTACCATTACACACCAGGCTGGAGGCCAGCATCGACTACCTGTACTTCCATCTTCTGCAGGAACAGGCAATAAAATTACGCAGAAGTATAGGCCTCCTGTGAACTTTACTTCATTTTAAAAATGCCTGCAGCAAACAATGCGATCTGGGGGTACAGTGGGACTGGCACAAAAACCCAGGAGGTCAAACTACAGAAGATTTCAAAACTTCTGACAGCGGGCATATCATTGGTTGCCCGCCCAGACGATGGTACAGAGAAAAGCTCGACAAAGAGATTAAAGCCGTCGGGCTCATAACAGCGTCATCAGCAATGACAGCACCCCTATGCAACCACCAGCACGTATCAACACCAGGACGCTGGTGAAAGCATGAGGGCCGCGCAGCACCACGAAGGTCCTTTCAGGCCAAGGCCCAGAGCGACCCTCATGGAAAACGTGCCAACCCCGCACTCTGGTGCCTCTTCCGCCAAAGAGGCAGAAATTGAAGAAAGGGACGTACCACCGGCAACCAGGTAAGTAGGTGGATCTGGTTCCTTCCAGAACATAAAGGTGTATGACCTGTACTAACAGGGGGAATATTACACTTGTTTTGGGAGACATGGAGGGATCATTGTCGATACCTAAAATTTAACTGGATGGGGCAACTATGGCAGGGCATAGCGTTGCCTAATGGCCTAACTTCAGCCCCAAGACTTTTCACCAAGATATTAAAACGGGCCTTGGCAATATTAGAAACAAAAACATATTGTCATGGCATATCTTGATGATATATCAATTGTGGGGGAAAAACCCTGATCTAGCTAAATCAGCAGTTTTAGCTACCAAACATAGGGTGAAACTCTGGGGTCATCTCCATCCAAATAAATCTAAGTCGACGGCATCCACAACTGGACTTTCTGGCATTTACAATTAACGTTATCCATATGTCTGTAACATTGCCAAAGAGTAAAGCAGACTTGGATAAACCTACAAAATAATTAATTACTGAAAACACTGGTGTTGGGTGCGTTTTATAGTCTAAAAGCCTACTGCTAACAATGCACCATCTGCATGTCCGCCTACGAATTGATAATATCACAATGGTGGCATATATTAATCATATGGGAGAAAAGATCGATACCATGTGTCAATCTGGCCAATATATTTGGCTATGGTGTGTTAACATACATATTTGACTATCAGCAAACTTACCTACCAGGTAAGCTCAATACTGAGCCACATACCAGGTCATGAAAATTCAGCATCGAATGGCTGTTGGACCACAAAAAAGTTGCTGATATTACCAAAAGAGGGACACCAGATATCGATCCTTTTGCATCTAGACCCAATCACCAGTTACCAACATATGCTGCTTGTGAACCACACTTGGGGCAGCAGCAATGGACGTTACTCACTTAATGCGGAATAATTGTTTACAATGTTTTTCCCTCCTGCCTCATCAGTCGGATCCTAAGCAAAACACATATGGACTCAACATCAAGTGTCTTGAAAGTACCTGATTGGCCTACACAGCCATGGATCCCTGTGGTCTCGGACATATTCTCTGAACCATAGTCCACCATGCTAGATCCGGGCTGGCGGACAGGACCATGAGCATGATCACGGCAGCCTATCAAGAATCAGCAAGGCTGGTGTAGCATATAATACAGCGACAACCACCAACGTCCTGGGAATTCCTATCCAGCCTTCATGTAGATGAAGGACTGAGCTGCAGTACTATAATTATGCAGGAGTGCCCTGTCAGCTTGCTGGTGGCAGGCGCCACGACAACTCTCCATGGAATCTCACCCTCTAGTTGTCAAACTTATGAGGATTATTTCAACACCAACCCTCCTAGAGGGAAGTACTCCCAGATATGGGATGTCAGTGTTGTACTAAAATTGCTAGGGGCACCAGCAATGTCCCTGTCCCTGGGGGGGGGGGGGACTGACATTTAAAAACAGTATGCTGAGAGTACTGGTTTCAGCTCTAGGGGTCCAGTTTCTACATAAACTGAGACTGGGATAAATGATAGCATCTCCAGAAAAGATAACTTCGCATATTAGAGCTTGTTAAACAAGATAGACCATGATCATCAGGACAACATTTGGAATTCCAGATATACCCAACTGACACCCGACTATGTGTAATGACACACCTTCTATTATACTTTAAAACTACTAAAACTAAGAGGACGTAAATTAGCACTATGGGCAGCCATAAACAGCCTAATGGCCGGTTATCAGCACTAACCATTGCTAGATTGCTCAGACAGGCTTGGGAGCTGCTGGGGTGTATACTGACATCTTAAGTTTCTATCCACAAGGGCAACAGCAACACCGGCAGCTAGAGACAAGGAAGTGCCTATGGACCATATCCTGGCTACAGTAGGATGGTCAAGAGAAAGACCTTCCAATTCTTTATAATAAGCCAATAACCAAACCTGCCGTATTGCAGAATCAAGTTTGAATTCTGCAATATATTTAGCCCTAGGGAGGATTATTTTGTTAAAATAAATTGTTATTGCCTGAATTGAATGCATGTCTGAATACAATAACATACTTCCTCCCTTGAATGACTTCGGCAGTGAGTGAAGCATGGACTGTTCCACGGCTTGAAATCACAGAGCTTTAAAATCTTCACGTAGTCACTCACGTGACTGCGAAGTAAAATAGTAAGATTAAACGAGAACTTACCAGTTTGAAGTTTGATCTTTATTTTATGAGGAGTTACGATGAGGGACTACGTGCCCTCCGCTCCCGCCCTCAATTATAAAGGTCAACTGGTATCTTAGTTCTCCTTGTCTTTACTATGTTTACTTCAATTACTATTTTCTGTGATTCCACACCGCTGCTTTGAAGAATGTCGCGCACGCGTGCTGGCGGGGTCTTCACGTAATCCCTCATCGTAACTCCTCATAAAATAAAGATCAAACTTCAAACTGGTAAGTTCTCGTTTAATCTTACTATTTATTCTTACTACATTCCCATCAACTTTCCTCTAGATTTTACCACCCGTATAGATACGAGGCAATCAACCAAAAATCTCTGCGTCTTTGGGGAGATAAACTAGGGCAGCTGGAAGCAACCCATGTAGTAATAGAGAGAACGTGTAGGGCAGATCTGAGCGGTATGCTGGAGCTGTGAGGCAACAGCTTTTCTAACTGCACCACTGTGCAATATGTTCTTCAACTGAAGTAGGTGAAAAAGGTGGTTAGAAACAGTGTCAAAATGTGTCTCTAAACACCATACACTGAAAGTAACAGTTTAATTACCCAGCTGAAGATCTGTACATGAAATTATAATGTAGGCCTGTTCGCTGTTAAAAGACATTAAAGTTGATGGCTTTATTACTTCCTACCTTGAAATAGCATGCAATATGGTTATTTTTTGTAACCTTGTTTACTTCTCTCACACAGTTCTGTTGCCAACACCATTTCCGATCACACACCACCAGTCACAGGCTTCCAGACTGATAAACAACTATTTTCCAATACATCCACAGGATACATAATTGGCTTATTAATACAAATCAGAGGGTGATGGTAGAAGGTTGTTTTCCAGACTGGAGGCCTGCATGAGTTGGGCCCAAGGGTCTATTTCCGTGCTTTATGACTGCTATTCTGGTCACAATGTTGTAAGAACGATTGCACTGGAGAGGGTGCAGAGAAGATTTACACGCATGTTGCCAGGTGTGGAAAAGTGTAGTGATGCTGAAAGAATAGATAAGCCTGGGCCTTTTTCTTTGGAACAGACAAGACCGATGGAAAACTCAATTGAGCTGTATAAAATTATGAGAGGTCTAGATAGATAAACAAGAAGGATTTATTCCCCTTTGCAGAGCAGAGGGAACGTATTTAAGTAATAGGTAGAAGGAGAAGAAGGGAGATAAGATCCATTGTTTTCATGCAGGTAAGAAGGGGCTCAACTCTCATTCCCTGATAGGGTGCCAGAGGCAGTAGCCCTTTTCACCTTTAAGCAATGCATGGATGTGCACGAACAGCTGTGACCAGCAAGGCTACAGATTAAGTATTGGAAGATGGGACCGTGGTGCAACTCGTTCTTTGATAGGAACATACAATATTAGCCATATGACATTATTTTATATTATCATTTTTTGTTATCGTTGTTATATGATGCAATGACTGCAAATAACCTGAATTTTACTCAATTTCATTATTATTTTGCTCTGGTTTTACAAAATGTTGGAAAAGTTCAGTAGTTTAGTTCAGAGATACAGTGCAGAAACAGGCCCTTTGGTGCACCGAGTCCGCGCCGACCAGCGATTCCCATACACTAGCACTATCCCGCACACTAGGGACAATTTATAATTTTTTACCAAAGCCAATTAACTTACAAAGCTGTACATCTTTGGAGTGTGGGAGGAAAGCGGAGCACCCAGACAATACCCATGCGGTCACGGAGAGAATGTACAAACTCCATAAGGATGGCACCAGTAGTCAGGATCGAACCCGGGTCTCTGGCGCTGTAAGGCAGCAACTCTACCGCTATGCCACCATGCTGATGCTTTTGATTTGTATTTTAGAGTGACTGCAAAATTGGGAAGTACAAAGTACTTTTATAGATCTTTAGCTTTCAGTGAAATAGATTAAGACTACAATGTGAGCAGGTTTAATAGCCTAGGTTAATAAATCCAGACATTTGGCAGGGAGTACAGGAACTCTTGATAATAATTGGGAAGTGAATTCATATGAGTTCCAAAAATAGAGAAGTGTTTTGAGCATATTACAATTTTGAAAAGCGCATCAATGACCTGCAAATGAAAATGAAAAAGGTATGTGATGAGCTGTAGACAGCTTGTAGATTGCAAAAGATGAGCTGCAATTTGATTTACACACACCGCACTGAGTTATGGATATTGGAGCAAGGGAGCTGGTGGTTCATTTCAAGGAGTTGGTATAAGCATAGAAGGTAGAACAGTATGGCACAGGAACAGGCTCTTTGGCCCACAATGTCTGTGCCGAATCTAATTAAACTAATCTCATCCGCCTGCACATGATTCATATCTCTAAAAATCTCTTGAACACAACTAGAATTTCTGCCTCCACCACTCTCCATGGCAGCACTTTCCAGACATACATCACCCTCTGTGTAAAAAAAATTGCTGTGTACATCTACTTTAAACATTTCCCCTTTCACCATAAAGCTATATCCAAACTCTTTGACATGTCCACCCTGGGAGAAAGTTTCTGACTGTCTCCCCTAACCTTGCCTCATTGTTTCTATATACATCTAGGTAGGTTCTAGTGTTCAAGACTCAACTTCTAATGTTGCAGAGTAAACAAACTAAGTTCATCCAACCTCCCAATGCAGCTAACGGCCCCTAATCCAAGCAGCATTCTGGTAAACCACCAAGAACTGAAGGGTCCAGACCTCTTCCTGCAGGTTACATGAGGAGATTCCCTGATCTCAGCAATTTGTGGGTCTCTCTAAGGTAGAAACCCTGTCTTGGTGATATTAACCAGCCAATATCCTGAATATACCACACTGATGCAAGACTGGCCCAATTTTGTGAGTTGGTTGTTTCAAGAATCAAGAATATTGTTTTGAAATTACGAATCATCTATTTTACCATGGAGAATAAATAATAAATGGGCTGCATACTCCAATCAATCCGATCTCACCCCATAATTCAAATCATCCAACCCAGACAAGATTTGATGCATCTCTTCTGCACAGTCTCCAGCATAACTACATTCTTCCTATGCCATGGCAACCAGAACGGCAAATGAATGAGGTTTTTGATGGGTCTTTGAACCAGAGATTCTAAAAAAAAAACATAGAAACATAGAAAATAGGTGCAGGAGTAGGCCATTCGGCCCTTCGAGCCTGCACCGCAATTTAATATGATCATGGCTGATCATTCAACTCAGTATCCTGTACCTGCCTTCTCTCCATACCCCCTGATCCCCTTAGCCACAAGGGCCACATCTAACTCCCTCTTAAATATAGCCAATGAACTGGCCTCAACTACCTTCTGTGCCAGAGAATTCCAGAGATTCACCACTCTCTGTGTGAAAAATGTTTTTCTCATCTCGGTCCTAAAAGACTTCCCCCTTATCCTTAAAGTTTCAATTCCCATACCGGGAGTCGAACCCGGGCCGCCTGGGTGAAAACCAGGAATCCTAACCGCTGGACCATATGGGAGATTGCTTGCTGGTGTGCGATAAGGATGAAAGAAGTGTGAATTGTGGTCAGAGGAAGGAATGTAGGTGGAAGTGGTGGGGAGAGGAGAAATGGGTGTGTGAGTTCAGATGGGGCTCAGGGGAGGGATTGGAGAAGGGGGAGAAGGGGTTTGCTGATTAGTTATCTACACTTGGTCTTGCTGAAGGAAGCCACATAGGAAACACCATATGCAGTAGATGACATTAGAGGTGCACGTGAACTCTGCCTCACCTGGAAGCAGGGGCGGAAAACCCGGGGGGGGGGGGGGGGCAGAGGGGACACGTCCCCCCCCATGTTTTGAGAGGTGGGGGACATCCCCCCCAAGTTTTTGTGATCCCGATTTTAAAATCTCCGCTTTCCGCGAGGAGATGGGGGTGGGGGTGGGTCTGCTGATCGAGGGCGCGATGATTGGAGGAGGGAGGAGTGGGGACTTGAGGATAGAGTGCGGCGATTGGAGGAGGGAGACGTGGCACAGACCTGCGTCTCATCCGCAGGCAGGATCGATCCCAGCTGGGTCTCCAGCGCTGTCCCGAGTGCCCCCACCCCCCCCCACCAGAGAGTGGTCAGAGAGGTTGGTAGTTAGACTCTGCCTGTCCCGCCAGGTTAACCTCCCTGGACTTGCGGGAAATATGGCCAGCGCGGAGAAGCAACGCTGGTGTCCCGTCAGTCCAGACAGGGCTATAGTTAACCCGGTGAGGCAGGCAGAGTTGAGATTGAGCCTCCGAAGCTTCGCGCGTGTATGTGAGTGCGCGCATGCGTGCGTGCCCGTCAAAAATTGTGTCCCCCCCCCAGTCCCCTCCATGTTTTGATGGTGAGTTCCGCTCTTGCCTGGAAGGACTGTTGGGATCCCTGGATGGAGGCGAGTGACTGGGTATAGGTTACATCTCCTGTGGTTGTAGGAAAAGTACATGGGGAAGGGTTGGCTTGGATTCGAATGGATAAGTGAACCAAGTGGTTGCAGAGGGAGTAGTCTCTGCGGACGGCGGAAAGAGGTGGGCATGGGAAGGTGTGACTGGTGGTGTTCCTTTTACGTGCATATGTTTGCCATGTGTGTGTGTCCATATCCGTGATTGACTTTCTAGTGACACTAAATAAGCAATGCATTGCAGATAGATGTGAAGGGCAAAGCAAATAGCATTTCCTGCCCATTTACACAAATTTGGGTTGCTTTGATAGACGTTTAAGAATAGGTGGTACACTTGAAACAAGAATTTTTTTTTAAATTCTGGCATTGTTGCCAATAATGGGGTCATCTAATGTAATTTAGTGTCTTCACTGGCTGAAAATTTAATTTCGTGTATGTTAGGATAAATGATGCAAAGTATCCTGCGTGATATAAGAAATGCAAAAAATGCTAATTTTAGCACAATTGCTGCCAGAACCATTGAAATAGTTTTAGAGGGAGAAGCAGCAATCTTTACTTGTAAAGACCTTTTACAAGATGTTTATTGCACCGAAGCAAAACAATTAGGATCCACAATGGAAAGAAATATGAAATTGAAGGATGATTAGCAAAAAAAAATGATAAAAGTGAAGAAGCAAACGTTGCAATCTATTAATATGGTGCATTGTCATAGCTGCCAAAGTGGAAGAAGTAAAAAGTAAACAAAGAATATCTTTAGAATGCTATCAATGGATTGGCATGTTACAAAGCTAACAAGTGAAAAAGTAATTTATTTTGAAATTGAAAGTTTGTCCAATCTATCAATGTTTTATCTGTTGGAGCAGTAAAACATTGTGTTTGATTTGAGTACCATTCAGAACTCAATTTTTTGAACATAGAATACAGGGCCTACAGCCCTCAATATTATTGCCAAGTTAAACTATTCTCCTCTGACTGCATGTGATCTATATCCTTTCATTCTCTGCATATCCATCTGCCTATCCCAAAACTCCTTAATGCCACTATTGTACCTGCCTCCACCACCACATCAGGCAGCTTGTTGCAGAATCCCACCCTCTCTAAAAACCTGTATACATCTCTCATTTAGAAACATAGAAACATAGAAATTAGGTGCAGGAGTAGGCCATTCGGCCCTTCGAGCCTGCACCGCCATTCAATATGATCATGGCTGATCATCCAACTCAGTATCCCGTACCTGCCTTCTCTCCATACCCTCTGATCCCCTTAGCCACAAGGGCCACATCTAACTCCCTCTTAAATATAGCCAAAGAACTGGCCTCGACTACCCTCTGTGGCAGGGAGTTCCAGAGATTCACCACTCTCTGTGTGAAAAAAGTTCTTCTCATCTCGGTTTTAAAGGATTTCCCCCTTATCCTTAAGCTGTGATCCCTTGTCCTGGACTTCCCCAACATCGGGAGCAATCTTCCTGCATCTAGCCTGTCCAACCCCTTAAGAATTTTATAAGTTTCTATAAGATCCCCTCTCAATCTCCTAAATTCTAGAGAGTATAAACCAAGTCTATCTAGTCTTTCTTCATAAGACAGTCCTGATATCCCAGGAATCAGTCTGGTGAACCTTCTCTGCACTCCCTCTATGGCAATAATGTCCTTCCTCAGATTTGGAGACCAAAACTGTACGCAATACTCCAGGTGTGGTCTCACCAAGACCCTGTACAACTGCAGTAGAACCTCCCTGCTCCTATACTCAAATCCTTTTGCTATGAAAGCTAACATACCATTCGCTTTCTTCACTGCCTGCTGCACCTGCATGCCTACTTTCAATGACTGGTGTACCGTGACACCCAGGTCTCGCTGCATCTCCCCTTTTCCTAGTCGGCCACCATTTAGATAATAGTCTGTGGCCCTGCTCACCTTAATGCTTTGCTCTAATCTTTTCTACTCTGAGAAAATGGTTCTTTCTATCTACTCTATCAATGCTTCTAATTACTCTATATCAGGCGTGTGTGTGTGTACATGTGTGTGTGTGTATATATTTATCACAAACTGCGGAGCTCCACTGGTCACAGGCCTGCAGCCAGAAAAAATATCCTTCCAGCACTACCCTCTTCTTTCAGCAAGCCAGTTCTGAATTCAATTGACCAAGTCATCATGGATCTCATTCTTCTTCAGGGACTTTAATAAAAGCCTCAGTAAAATACATATAGACAACATTCACTGACATATACTCATCAATCACCTTTGATGCTCCCTCCCTCCCTCCCTCCCTCCCTCCCTCCCACCCACCCATCCATCCATGAATTCTGGTCAATCGTCTTTTCTCAAGTGAAAACACCTTTTTTTCTTTCTAGATTGCTTCAAATATTTCCTCTTTATTCATTCCTCTTTCATTTATTTCCACCTATACTCCAGATAATGACTACAGCCAGCAAGATATTTTTGTGTTGTAAAGTGCTTCAAAAAGCATATTTAACCACATAGGGAATTTTATTTCAGAATGCGTAATAAGCAAACCAATACATTTACGCTGGAGTTTTGATATTTTTCTTAACTAAGAAGAACGTGGAGTTAATCAAGTAAATAGTTGGCACAAAGTAATCTAAGTAGTTAGAGCAGAACCAATTTGCTTTATCAGCTCCACAGCTGCAAAAAAGAGTGACTGTTGCATGGTTTATTATTTGTTCATAATGTGGTCAAGATTGCTATGGATTCTTCAGATCAATAATGGCATAGTTAGTGACCAAGGTGTTACAGTAAACTCAATAGCTACAAAAAGCAATTTAGTTGAAATGATTAAGTAGACTTACTCATATACTTTATGTTGACCTTCCAAATTTTCACAACCTGGATAATCACCGAATTGTGCTGCATTCTTCAATAAAATAGAAAATTCAGTAAATTTCACGACAAATAGACTTTATGTAGATTACATTGAGTTGTCAGGTCTGTGGCATTAGGTCTAGCTCTGAGGCACAGTGATGAAGGGTGAAGGCATACAGCGATTGTTATAAGAGGCCTGTTGGTTAGGGAGGCGGACAGCAAATAGTTTGTGACCACAAACAGGACTCCAGGGTGGGCATGTTGTCTCACTTGTGCCAGGGTTGAGGATGTCTTGGAGCAGCTGTAGAACATTCTCATAGAGGAGGGGGAAGCAGCGAAGGTCATTGTGCATGTTGGCACAAATTGTGAAGATAATTCACATTCACTCACTCATGCATGAATGAGGCGGGGAAAACAGTTAAAAACCAGGAGGGTAGTAATCTCCTGATTACTTCCTGTACCACACGTGGGTGAGGAAAGGAACAAGAGGATAGGACGGATACATGGGTGGTTGAGGAGTTGGTGGGGGGAGCAGGCATGTAGATTTTTGCAATTTTGAGATCCCTTCTGTGACAGGCACCTCAGCTGAGTTCTTGAATCGAGACAGATTCTTAACTTCCTAAAGACAGACACAAAATACTGGAGTAACTCAGCGGGACAGGCAGCATCTCTGGAGAGAAGGAATGGGTGACGTTCCAGGTCGAGACCATTCTTCAGACTGCTAATTGATAATTATATTGATGGACAATCCACACAGATAATTGATGAAGGCAGAAGGTGGACTTCAGTAACACCTGCTGACAAGGTCCCGCATGGTCATTTGGACCAGAAGGTTAAGGGTCAATGGATCCAAGGTGTGTATGTAACCTGAATCCCAATTTGTCTTGGTGATAGAAGATGATTATCTGCCTGGTTGGGCTGCCTTCCCTGCCTCATTTAGTCTCTCCAACTTTGCTGCACTAAGCATAAAAGGATAAACTGTCAATGTTGGTCACATTTGCCTTCCATAGAATCTCACAAACTCTCATACAAACTGCACACTAAACAACACTATAACAAGAGAGTCAGCAGATAATTACAAGGCAGTGGTACCAACCAAGGAATACATTTACAATATATTACACATTTTACATTATCTGTTGTTGACCACTGAGTCGGCAAAGATGTCAAACAGAGCTCATACCTAGAACCACAATTTAGATTTTATTTTGTTTAAACCCTACACAATTTTCATTTGAATGTGAATCAAAAACACTACAGATTCTGAATATTGAAAATACGCACAGAAAATGGTTCAAACACTCAGCAGCCGTTCGTCTTAGTCCGTGATGAACTGGTAACACAGGACGGCGACATAGTTAAGGGCCACAAAGTCGTGATCCCTTCATCATTATGTCAATACATCAATGCTACAAAGAGGCACACAGCGGCCACCCAGGCACCGATGCCACTCTGGCCCACACACACAATATGTTTTACTGGCCTGGCATGGCAAAGTACATACGGGACAAGACAGCCTCTTGCCCCATCTGCAACAGCCTGGCGTCGCACCAACAGAGACAGCCCCTGCTACAACAACCCCCACCAGCCCTGCCCTGGACATCGCTGGCGGCAGACATTTTCGAATGGCACAGTAAACATTATCTAGTCCTGGTCGACTCCTATTCTAACTGGTTCTAACTAGATTTACTGCCTTCTATCACATCAGAGATGGTCATTCAAAAGCTGCAGATACACTTCTCCACGTTCGGCGCACCTGTCTGCTTGCAGACCGACAACGGAAGACAATTTACCAGTCACGCCTTCAAACACTTTGCTATCCGATGGAATTTCCACCATGTCACGAGCAGCCCCGAATACCCACAAAGTAACGGGCTCGCTGAACGAGCCGTCAGAAACGCAAAACAGCTAATGGAATGTGCCCACCTAGCCGAGTCAGATGTGTACCTCGACCTGTTAAACCTCAGAAACATCGCTAGAAATGGGGTCCTGGGCTCACCAGCCCAACGCCCGATGTCCAGAACAACAAGACCACCGATACCAATTGCACTGCAGAAACTGGTGCCACAGGTGCTGAAGCCAGCCGCAGTCCAGAAGCGTATCCAGGAGAAACACGACATCCAGAAACGATCGCATGACAAGTCCAGCAAACCGCTTAAACCACTACTACCGGGCCAAGTCGTCCGTTTGCAAACTACTGTGGGACATTCCCGTCTAGGTTACGTTGTTGGCCCGTCCGAAGAACCCCGATCCTACCTTGTTGACATCGATGGCGCCTTGTACCGTCGGAGCCGCCAACACTTACTGGCTGTGAAGGAGCCACGTCCACCACCAGCCGATCCTTTCGCTCCACTTCTACTGTTCCAGCCGTCTGCTGCCGGGGCCACCACCAGTTCCAGCATGTCCCTTACCCCACCACGACCGGCGGCCATGACTAACAACAACACTACCTCTCCCGCATGCTACCCCTGTCGGTCACCACAAGTGTCCCCTGCTGCTTTCTCACTTCCGGGTTCACCGCCTCCCTCTAACTTTTCTGGCGAAGGGGGAGAGGGCTTGGTCCGTACACGTTTGGGCCGTATTAGTAGACCACCTGACAGATATGGCGAGTATGTTTGAATTCTAAGCTGCATGTTTGTTTAACTATATTCGCTCTTTACGGGGAAGGATGTAGATTGGTTATTGCATGTGAACCAATCATAGTAGAATAGCATCACTAAACCCACCTTACTGTTTGATTCATATTGGTCAGTCTTGGAAGCGGTAACGATGAACTAACAACTAACGACCTGCTGTACCGTTATAATATGGGTACTGATTAAAGATGATCCTGAACTCCAGATTGTACAGTTTGCTTATTTACAATGGTTTTATAATGAATTAGGCAAGGTGCTAGAGAGATCTGACGAGTTTTATTTATTCAATTTATGATCTGAACTATGCAGGGCGAGACGGTGGTGGAAGCTGACACAACAGTCACTTTCAAATAAATACACACATTGCTTCACTTTGCAGAGTTTTGACCAATGAGAGACATCTACTAAAATAATAAATTGTGCATGGTTAAAATTCTGCTTTAGACAATTCAAAAATTCAAAAGAGGATTAAAAGAACAAATGATCAAAAGCCAAGAATGTGCAAAGGTTGTTCAATCTCTTAAACTCATTCTGTTTGCAGACAAATAATATTTCTATCCCTTGGGCTCGAGGCTGCCTTGTTTCCATCTGGTCGGGGGAGGTTTTTGAAATAGTGAATTAGTCCAATGTGGGAGCTGAGAGTCTTCAAGAATTTTTGATTATCAGTTATTGGTACGTAATTTAAATTACTTATGTCCTGGCTGTAATTTATTTATCCACTTTAGTTAATATGTAAATTGCATTTGTTAATATGCAACTGCCAATTGGAATTAAAATATCCACTCATTTTAGGATTTTTTTGTAGTTGTTTTATTTACGGAAATAAATTCTATGGTTTTTTTTCAAAAACAATCTCTTACAAGGTTATAATTGTTAGTATTGTCTGTATTTTTGTTAAATCTGTATAAGCGAGTTCAGTATTCTGAAAAATGCAGGGAATCATGGGATTTTCCAAAGGTCATTCACCATAAAGAGAAAGGGAATGAAGTGCTGGCTGAAGAAACTGTATAGATTCTCATCTTTATTCAAAGTTTATGTGTAAAACTTTCATCCCCCCCCAAAGGAACAGGTATTGGGAGAGCGGGGTGTAACAGTGAGAGAGAGCGGGCAGATGCGAGTGGGAGACAGGGGAGAGCGCATACACAGCCAACATTCTCACTCTCAAATAAGGGACAAAGTGTCAAAATAAGGGACTAATTCCCGGCAGCAATTCGTTGACTGACTCGGCCGTTGCTGGGTGAATGATGAGTTGGGCCGTGTGCTGGACTGCACAAAAAGCCCAGCCGGCGGGCCAGCTGAGGAGTTTTGGCTCGCGGCATTGCGCGCAAATTCCAGCACCCCATCCAGCTCATGAACCGATGATTGGCCATGAGAAGGTGGGGCGGTGGTGTCAGCGGTCAGTGAAGTTCCGAAGGCTGGACAGCAGCCGGGCTGCCGTCCAATGGGGCCACGGGCGAGGCACTGCTGCTGCATTCCATGGACTACGTCGGGATGGGTGAGGCGGGGCTGGATGTGGCTCTCCGACCCGACAGTCCCCTCGACCCGAGTAGTAGCAATCAAATATGGGACAAGGGCGGTCATGACAGTTGGCAACCACATACACAGAATCGCGCCTCATCCGCAGCCAAGATCGAACCCGGGTATCCGGCACCGCAAGCGCTGCCGAACTGCCACTGGACTGCCCAGTTCTTCCCCCCCCCGAGTGTCCCATCCCCACAAAGGGGGTGGCCAGAGACCCCAGACCGATGACACCAGCGGCGCCAGACACACAGCCAGCGCAGAGAAGAAGCGCCAACCCCAGCTCAACTACAACTATCCCGCTGGGCCAACCGACAGCCCCGGAACGACGGGACACCAGCAGCCACAGCCAGCATGGAGAAGTTGCGCCAACTGCAGCCCAAGCGCTAACTCCAGCCCCCGCCAGCTGCGAGGGGACAACCAACAGCCACTGGACAAGGAGAGGGACGGGACACCCGGGAGGGGATGGGGATGGCCCAGCAGCCTCCGACCCCGACCACAGACGATCTCGATCACTCACCAGAGCATAAAGCAATAAAAACGACAAAAATAATCTTAGCTTTTAACAAAGGAACAATAAATACAACTGATTCATAGTTTGAAAGCAGTATTTTCTTACCTAGAAGAATCAAAACTGGAAAAAATGGATGTAATGGGGTGATTCTTCAGTAAGTGTCTACTTTGGTGTCCTGCTGCTTTGATGCTGTACATAAGGAAAATCTATAATTCTATCCCATTTCTTCCTTTTCTATATTGTTAATAAACATAATCCTATGTTCCTGCCATGTGCCATTTGTCCAAATGATATGGCCAGACATGGCCTTCTGGCATGACCATCCTGGGCTAATGGCTTGGACCACCATTCCCGTCACGCCACGGCACCTCCGTAACATAACCCCCGATCTCCATCGAGCTCCATCTCCAGCTTATCTTTTCTTCCCTAACGCTAACCCTAACGCTAAAGCTTACCCTAATGTTAACGGCAACGCTTGCCCAGCCTCCAGTTCCCAGCTCCCAGCCGGTCGTGGAGAGGGACATTGGGTCACGGGAAGATGCAACGGCTGTGACGGCTTTGTTTGCAGGAGATGGAGCTGGAGCTGCTGGAGATAGAGCTGGAGCTGCTGGAGCTGGTGATTGGGGGTAAGTTACTCTAGCCCCAACCCCAGCCCCATCCCCCACCGGGTAACAAGAGCTGAAGAAGGCCAGGCATGGAGAGAGACATCAGGTCATGGGAAATGCGACGGCGTTGTGTCTGGGTGGAGATGGAGCTGGAGCTGCTGGAGCTGCTGGAGATGGAGCTAGAGCTGCTGGAGATTGGTGGTAAGTAACCCCAGCCCCAACCCCAACACCAGCCCCAACCCCAACACCAGTCCCAACCCCAACCCCAGCCCCAACCCCAACCCCAACCCCAGCCCCAGCCCCAACCCCAACACCAGCCCCAACCCCAACACCAGCCCCAACCCCAACCCCAACACCAGCCCCAACCCCAACACCAACACCAGCCCCAGCCCCAACACCAGCCCCAGCCCCAACACCAGCCCCAAACCCAACACCAACCCCAACCCCAACACCAGCCCCAACCCCAACACCAACCCCAACCCCAACCCCAGCCCCAACACCAACACCAGCCCCAACCCCAACACCAGCCCCAACCCCAACACCAGCCCCAACCCTAGCCCAAACTCCAGCTCCAACACCAGCCCCAACACCAGCCCCAGCCCCAACACCAGCCCCAACCCCAACCCCAACCCCAACACCAGCCCCAGCCCCAACACCAACCCCAACCCCAACACCAGCCCCAACACCAGCCCCAGCCCCAACACCAGCCCCAACACCAACACCAGCCCCAACCCCAACCCCAACACCAGCCCCAGCCCCAACACCAGCCCCAACCCCAACACCAACCCCAATACCAGCCCAAACACCAACCCCAACACCTGCCCCAACCCCAGACCCAGCCCCAACCCCAACCCCAACACCAACACCAGCCCCAACACCAGCCCCAACCCCAACACCAGCCCCAACCCCAACCCCAGCCCCAGCCCCAACCCCAACCCCAGCCCCAACCCCAACACCAGCCCCAACCCCAACCCCAGCCCCAGCCCCAACCCCAACCCCAGCCCCAGGCCCAACCCCAACCCCAGCCCCAACCCCAACCCCAACCCAACCCAGCCCCAGCCCCAACCCCAGCCCCAACCCCAACCCAGCCCCAACCCCAGCCCCAACCCCAACCCCAACCCCAGCCCCAACCCCAGCCCCAGCCCCAGCCCCAGCCCCAGCCCCAGCCCCAACCCCAACACCAGCCCCAACCCCAGCCCCAACCCCAGCCCCAGCCCCAGCCCCAACCCCAACCCCAACCCCAGCCCCAACCCCAGCCCCAGCCCCAACCCCAACACCAGCCCCAGCCCCAACACCAACCCCAACACCAGCCCCAACCCCAACACCAACACCAGCCCCAACCCCAACCCCAAAACACCAAGCACCAACCCCAACCCCAACACAGCCCCAAGCCCCAACCCCAACCCCAACCCCAGCCCCAACCCCAACCCCAACCCCCCAACCCATACACCAGGCCCCAGCACCACACCCCAACACCCAGCCCCAACACCCAGCCCCAACACCCAGCCCCAACACCCAGCCCCAACACCCAGCCCCGATACCCAGCCCCAACACCCAGCCCCAACACCCAGCCCCAACACCCAGCCCCAGCCCAACACCAGCCCAGCCACCAACCCCAACACCAGCCCTCCCAACCCCCAACACCAACCCCAACCCCAACCCCAACACCAGCCCCAACCCCAACACCAACCCCAATACCAGCCCCAACCCCAACCCCAACACCAGCCCCAACCCCAGCCCCCGCCCCACCCCAGCCCCAACCCCAACCCCAACCCCAGCCCCAACCCCAACCCCAACCCCAATACCAGCCCCAACCCCAACCCCAACACCAGCCCCAGCCCCAACCCCAACCCCAGCCCCAACCCCAGCCCCAACCCCAGCCCCAGCCCCAACCCTAGCCCCAACTCCAGCTCCCACACCAGCCCTAAAGATAGTTTTACACATCTTCATCACGTGACACTCCCAAATTTGATCATCACCACCATGCTGTCATATGAGTATTTTATGCTAATAATGTGTAAAATAATTAAATATTGAGCATAAAAATTATTAATTTTAATTGATAAAATGAACAGTATGCTTCTGCCTATTCATCTGATGTTAATATTGTTTTAGAGGAAGTTGGTGAAAAGATATGTGACGGTTACCATTCTTGCTGAAAATCACCACTTTTTCCGGCAGTAAACTGTTACGAAGGTTTAAATTCAATGCGTTAGACTGAAAAAGTTTTTTTTGGTGGTTTACTTGAGGAAGATACTCTATAATTTGAAAGACTGCAACAAAAATTGGGATTTTATATTCTTAAATCAGTTATATATTGCAGTGTTGTTCATCATAAAAATATGACGGATATGACTGAATGCAATGGGCAACCTGGAAAGAGAAGAGGAAAAAATAAATTAAATTCTCTAAAAGATTGCGCCAAACATATTTTTCCCATAGTAGAGATGTTCATCTATGTGAAACAACATTCAAAGTTGCAAACATTTAAGTTTTATTTTCAGGTTTCCAGAAACTTAAAAGTAGACACTTACTGAAGAATCACCCAAGAAGGTCTATTAGTACACAGCTCCATCTGCTTCCAGTAATGTTTATGCAAAGTGACCTTTGACCTGGGCATGAGCAATCGGAATACCGAACTCACTTATTGTTTTTTTTACAAAGAATGTAAAATGTAAAAAAATATTTCCTGAACATGGAGAAATACAAATTAGCATTTTATTCTCAGAGTACTGAAAAGAAACACAAAGATATTTAGGAATGGATTTAAAGACTGAAGTGAATTCCATTCGCTTAAGCAAAAGCAACTTTTCAGATGCTGTAATCCAAAATGTAAACTGAAAATTCTAGACAAAACACCATTTATTGGTATTGGTATATTATTGGCACGTGTACTGAGATACAGTTAAAAACTGCTTTGCGTGCTAACCAGGCAAATCCTGCTGTACATGATTACATAGAAAGTGCAAAAGAGAAAATAGAGTGCAGAAAAAGTGCAGGGCGGGGGAGGGGGGGGGGGGGGGGAGGGGGAAACGATAATGCTGATGACCTTTCATCGGAAGTGGGAAGTGTGAGGATAGAAGGCCAGAATTGGGGGAAAAAGGTGGATGATTAGTCAGTTATGTGGGAAGGAACTGCAGATGCTGGTTGAAACCGAAGATAGACACAAAAAGCTGGAGTAACTTAGCGGGACAGGCAGCGTCTCTGGAGAGAAGGAACGGGTGATGTTTTGGGTCGAGACATCTGAAGAAGGGTCGCAACCCGAAACGTCACCCATTCCTTCTCTCCAGAGATGCTGCCTGTCCCGCTGAGTGACTCCAGCTTTTTGTGTCTATCTTAGAATTAGTCAGTTGTTGTACTCTAATCTCACTCTTAAATTCAATTCAATTCAATTTATTGTCATTTGGACCCCTTGAGGTCCAAACGAAATGCCGTTTCTGCAGCCATACATTACAAACAAAATAGACCCAAGACACAACATAATTTACATAAACATCCATCACATTGCTGTGATGGAAGGCCAAAAAAACTTCTCTCTCCACTGCACCCCCCCCCCCCCCCCATGTCACAGTCAAAGTCAAAGCCCCCGGCGGGCGATGGCGAATTGTCCCGTGGCCATTAAAGCCACGCCGGGTGATGCAAGGCCGCACACCGGGTCTTGGTGTTAGAGCCCCCGGCGCGCGCTCGCAGAGACCCGCAGCCATTCCAAGCCGCGCGGGGCGGTGCTGTAAGGCCCCGCTCCAGGAGCTCTTCAACCCCGCAACTTGGGCGGGAGAAGTCGCCGTTGCGGAAGCCCCGAAAAGCGGTCTCCCCCCAGGGACCCGTGGGCTCCCGGTGCCGCCCGCCAAACCCGCAGTTGCAGCCACCAAATCTCCGGGGGTCGGGTCGCAGCAGCGTCCACCACAGCTCCACCCGCTCTGGACTCGGCCAGCTCCGCGACGGTGAGGTGAGTAGTCGGCACCACAGCCCCCGGTCTTCCTGTTGGAGGCCGCTCCCCGTTGCAGCCCCAACGACAATGGAGACCCGACAAAGAAAAGGTCGGGTCTCCCGTGCAGGGAGAGATTTAAAAGTTACCCCCTCCCCCCCCACCCCCCCACCCACACACACATACCCCAACAAAAAATAACAAAAACTACATAAAAACATAGACATAAAATAATAAAAACGCAGACGGACTGCAGAGGCCGCTGCTGACGAGAGCCGCGCCGCCTACCGGATACAGTGTAATATTCTCAAAAAGACACTTCCTGCCTTTTCTTTGATAAGCCCAGTATTAATTTAAGCTTGAGTTTGGAATGCCAGAAACAAGCAAGGCAGACTCATTGTGGGAGGAGCAAAACAAATTTGTTTCCTGCCATGCTCCAAATCACACGGCCAACCAAGCTGAATTCATGACCTCAACTGTCTGTAAAAATGAGTCAACACCAGAAATTGATTGCAGGCTGATAATCCATTTTTTCAAAGGGGGAAAGAACCGCAAAAATTGCAAATGAAATGCAGTTGCTTATTTAGGATATAATTTTTCAAACCTCTTTTGGATCAATTTCCTGATCTCCTGTAAATAATTGCCCCATAATCTATCCCAGCAAATAACATGCACATGTATGATTCACTCTTGAAAAATGCACATAAATTAATCCAGTTTCTAGGTTTCCAAATTTATTAGGCTTTCAGGCTGAAGAAATAACAAATAAGCATGGCACTGATTTTGTAAACTTCAATAAGGTCACCCCTCAGCCTCCTGCACTCCAGGGAAATGAGACCCAGCCATTCCAACCTCTCTCCGTAACTCAAGCCCACTAGGCCAGGTAACATCCCAGTGACTTGCTTCTGCACCCTTTTCAACTTAATATCTTTCCAATAGCTTGGCGACCAGCATTGCACACAGTACACAGTCTTAAGGGGTTGGACAGGCTAGATGCAGGAAGATTGTTCCCGATGTTGGGGAAGTCCAGAACAAGGGGTTACAGTTTAAGGATAAAGGGGAAATCTTTTAGGACTGAGATGAGAAAAACATTTTTCACACAGAGAGTGGTGAATCTCTGGAATTCTCTGCCACAGAAGGTAGTTGAGGCCAGTTTATTGGCTATATTTAAGAGGGAGTTAGATGTGGCCCTTGTGGCTAAAGCGATCAGGGGGTATGGAGAGAAGGCAGGTACAGGGTACTGAGTTGGATGATCATATTGAATGGCGGTGCAGGCTCGAAGGGCCGAATGGCCTACTCCTGCACCTATTTTCTATGTTTCTATGTACTCCAAGTGTGGCCTCACTAACGACTTGTGTAGCTGCATCATGATGGGCCAATATTTTTCCAATATTTCTCAATGAAGGCAAGTGTGCTAAATGTCATCTTCATTACATTATTCACCTGACTTGCAATGTTTAGGAAATTGTGCACTGGTACTCCCAGATCTCTCTGTTGCTCTCCAGGGCTCTACCATTTATTGTGCAAGTCCTACCCTGTTATGACATACTAAAGTGAACACTTCACACTTGTTAGAGTTAAGATAATTATCTTTATCTGACAGAGAACAGAAAAAGCTCTTTTAATATCTCCCACGAGTTTAAAAGTGCTGCAAGTGATATAATCAGAGCTGCAGCAAACAGCATTAAAGCATTATCCGTATGTGTGTTTTAAGCAGGATCGAAGCTGATGTTGTATTAATCCTGTTACTTAATGATCCACACTGGATTCTGCTGCACAGAGAAAAACAATGTGATCGTATCCAATATCCCAGCCAAAAATGCAAGACATCACTGGATTATTTGAGAGTGTGATCAATGGCTTTAGAACTCAATAAATCAGTTAGTATACCATACCGACAATTAGTACCATCTGACTGCTTATTTAACCCAAAGCATTCTATATAGCTGTCAGCGACTCAATTTAGGCTTCCAAAATGTATTCCAACAACTTTCCTCTACTTATCTAACTGATGAATCAGCAGGAGATAGGCCTGAACTAAAACCAGATGTTGCATCTGATCATCTGTATGTCTGAAGAAGGGTCTCGACTCGAAACGTCACCCATTCCTTCTCTCCAGAGATGCTCCTTGGCCCAATGAGTTACTCCAGCTTTTTGTGTCTATAATCTGATTAAAATTAAGAGTAAAGTAGTTTTGATTCCAAAGATTGATTTCACTAAAATGAGATGGAAAGCTGCCATAGTCTTTATCCTGAATCCTTCTATTGTAAGTAAGTAAGTAAGTAAGTTTATTGGTCAAGTATTCACATACAAGGAATCCGCCCACAAGTAACAACATGACATACAGAGACAGTTACGAATGACTCAGAAAACACTAAACATTAATAATAATAAAACATTAATGATAAAACACCATTGATCATGCATGTGAACCAACAAAATGCCAGATCAAAGGGAGGCTACAGATTTTTGGCTGTTGACTAGTTGTGTTTCAGATATTTGTCTCCAAACTCTTGTTATTATCAGTACCGTAAACTCCAAGACTCATAATTTTACAAGTGTTTCTACGTTAATGGATCCTTGAAAAAACAAACATTGAATCAGAATTTAGCCCATTGAATGTGCAGTTAATTTCTTATTAATATTTATGTTGTTAATGAGCAGTTCAAATGGTCTGTGTAATGGGCTTTGACTTGCGTAAGGATCGCCTGTTGCTAAATGCCGATTGATTGTTGGCAATGCGAGCACCGTCGTGTTCATCGCATGGAAAGGCAAAGCCCTGCGGACCTGTCTGCAACAGATCCATTTCATTGATTAAATTCTGACGTGTGTTATCTGCCGTCGTTTAGATTCTCAAAACAAATAACATGTTATTTGAGCGAGCAGCTGCAATAGATTTGGAATATTGTGCTCTGCTAGTGGAGGTGACTGGTGGATCTTTCTCTTGGGAGTTGGCATGTTATAAATGTGTTGCAGACGCGGGGGCAGCACGGGGGAGGCAGCAGCCAGTCAACGGTTCTCGACATGAAACGTCACCCATTCCATCTCTCCAGCGATGCTGCCTGTCCCGCTGAGTTACTCCAACTTTTTGTGTCTATCTAACAAGAAGGGGTTTTGTTGGTTAATGCACCTAGTTTGAGTCCACAGATATGTTTTTTTTTTGTAATTGAGGCTTCCAATGTGATTTTACTTCGGAGTCACGTGAGTGACTACGTGAAGAAGGGCCGTCCGTCTGCGTGCGCGTCATTACGTCTGAACGCAACACGCACGACGGACTGGCAGGCATTGAGCCTCCCAGGCCATCGGGATGAGCAGGTAAGGAAAGTTGAAATCACTTACCTGCGTTCTTTCGGGCTTGAAGTTTTTTTCAGAGCCCAGATGTCGAGGAGACGGCCCGCGGGGATGTCGGCTGCCGAAGACCGCAGCCTTCCAAATAGCGGGCGACGGTCTTGTTCCCGACATCAGCGCCGACAGCAGAATCGGCAGGAGACTTTGCGCGGGAGCAGGAACTCCGTGGTTGTCCTGCGGGACGTAATGCCACCCGCAAGTCTAAACGAACCCGTTGACTCAGATGAGTCCGGGGAAGAGGGATACCCTCCCTCAACGGAGAGCGCCTGAGGACGACTCTCCCACATGGAGCAACTTATGGAGAAGTTGCTCCAACAATGATCTGCTCCAAAGGAGGGAGCCGTATCAGCCCGGGGCCTACAGCAGTGCCGGTGCCGGAAGCCTCGCACATGGGGCAGCCCAATGTCTTCCCCATTGAAGGGGGAACTACATGTGGAAGAAACCACTCTGAATCAGAGTACAAAGAGAGGGGGGGAAACCTTCCCAGGGACAAGCAGAAGAAAGGAAGTAAGTAAGTAAGTTTTACTTATATTGCACTGTTTAAGTCAACACCAAAATGCTTTACATAAAAGTAATAATAAGCTTCCATACAAACAAACAGAAAATAAGTGCTTCTGCAATCATCTAGGTTCCACTGGGTGCTTCCCTGGATGGAATCTAGCTCTTGACAGCCGGGGTATTATGGAGAACCCGCAGGCAGCAGCACCTGTTTTCAGGGGAGCACAAATGTCTCCTGCTCTAAGGAGAGGAGCATTCATGGTCCTTTTCAGTCTGACCAAAGCTAGAATCTCATTTAGGTCCACTGGAAGGGCCATGTCAGCACAGGTATCCTCAGGTGCCTGCGGCAGCACCTGTTTTCAGGGTTGCCTACGAACCTCACTCTCAGTGGAGCGGTTCACTGAATCCGGTGGTAGCTTGAAAGCTGGGCACGGAAATATGATCAGAGTCGTCTTTCAAGGCAGACTCAAAATAATGGCCAGAATTGTCCTACAAGGCAGGCTCAGTATGATGAGGTTTCAGACCAGACCCAAGCAGAGGTCGGGAGAAACATGGAATCCACACTCCTTACCAGTCCTACTCCCAATCAAGGAGAGGAAAGGAATCCGCATCAGGGGCCTTTGGGCTTACCATAAGACCACCGGTAGCCATGGAGGTAGGTGGGTCTGGGTTTACTGAAACAAGGGATTGTGGAGCAGTTACATGTTGGTAATTTACTCTTGTGTTCTTGTTCAAAATGACAATAACAAGAAATTTCAGAACGGGGTTTTTAAAAACAGATAATAACGTGATAATTTTACTGCACAACATACACAGGTTCCAAGCAGACTTGGAACTTGGACTGGAATTGTCTTCGAGGCAGGCCCAGTATTTTTGGGAAGGATTGCCATTCGGGACATGTGACAGATGGAGGATGTCACTTCATCCAGGTGTAACTCATTTGTGCAGTATAGACTTTTAGAAACAGTAATTTTGTTATGGTTTAACTACTGTTTTATAGGAGCTTCCTATAGAATGGTCACATGGCATGCATCGACCTCAAAGATGCATACTATTCGGTGTCTATTCACTAAGAACAGGAGATATTTGAAGTTTAACTGGATGGTATGGATCTGCCAAATGGGTTGACATCAGCTCCTAGACTATTGACAAAACTACGGAAACCAATTCTGGGCCTACAAAGGTCTCTAAACCACATAGTAATAGCATATGTGGAGGACATTTTCATTTTGGAGTCACCAAGAATTGGCAGAAGCATCAGTCAAGCAAACCAAAACCCTGTTTGAAAGAATTGGTTACCTCATCCATCCAGTTAAATCAAAATTGACACCTACAAGGGTAATTGATTACCTAGAATTTACTATCAAAAACAGTAAATATGTTGGTGACTTTGCCTAGGGGCAAACGACAACATTAATTAAGCCTGCAATGACCTGATAGTCAAATTCTAGCCATCTATCAGGCAAACCGCGAATGTAATTGGCGAATAGTAGCTGCATTCCCAGCAGTATGGGCCTTTGCATTACCAGAACTTACAGCAAGCAAAGGAATGAACACTCAAATTATATGCAGGCCGAATTGGCAAACTATGGATTGCCAGCAGAGGCCATTGTTGAATAACTATGGTGGATAACGAATGGGAGACAGCTCAGGGAAATTTTGCTTGAAAGCCATCGAGGGTTCTTCAGACCTATGCAAGCGGCTAAGGATGGGGAGACACCAACACAGTCCAAAGCTGTGGGGGCAGATGGAATGAGCAGGAGTCTGTAATTCCCCAACACGTGGAATCAATTACCCAGAATTGTTGGGGGCACAATATGGACTCAAGGTTCTCTGTAGCGATATGCAACCGGTGCTTGTTCAAATTCAGATTGATAACACCACTGCGGTGGCATATATCCATTAACAAGGGTGGTGTAAAATCTGTATCTTACGACAGATTGTTGAACCTCATTTGGCACTGGTGTATCGAGAGGAATATTTGGGAAATCTAGGAGGTAGATATAACACGGTGACAGATGCTGGATCATGAATGTTTAATAACAACACAGAATGGATGTTGAATCAGACAGTATTTAACAAAATAACTACACGATTTGGCATACCAGATGTTGATCCGTTTGCATCTAGACTAACCATTAGTTACCCAGATATGTATCCTGCGAGCTGGATCAAGGAGCAAGGCAGTGGATGCTTTCTCCCTCAATTGGGGAGGAATGTTTATGTATGCTTTCCGCCAATTTGTCTCACAAACCGATGCTTGACAAAAATCAAGCAAGATTAAGCCACAGGCATATTGGTAGTGCCAGATTGGCCTACTCAAGCCTGGTCCCCAAACATTTTGGGAATTATAGTCCAGCCAGTAATGGCTGTACCCAAGAGCAGGGACCTCCTAGTGAACCCAGTTACAGGGAGCAATCACCCACTACATGAACGTATAACTTGTTGGTCTGCAGATTGTGAGGAGGCCATTTCAAGGCATAGGACTGTCCGAACAAATACAACACAGTTCGGATAACGGATGTCTTGGAGTTCCTATCAACTGTACTATAACTATAAACTAAGTTATAGTGCATCTATAGTGCCAGAGGCGCACTCTCCTCCAATCTGATGCCGGAAGCAGGGCACAGTTCGATAGGAACGCACCCCTTTACAACAAAATTTATGAAGGGAATTTACAATTTAAGACCTCCAAGGCCAAGGTACACTGACACATGGGATGTGAGCGTGGTACAAGCCCCACTTTGACAGTGGGGACCGCCTATAACTAACCCTGAAGGTGGTATGCTGACAAAGAGTCCAGACATTGCAAAAGCTACGGTTGGACTACATGACCACCAATATGAACAACATAACATTCCTAATCAGGAACCTGATAAACAGAGCAGGCCAGGAATGCCAGGGATGGAGATCCAGTTCTTGGCATATCCAGAGGACCAACGGTTGTGTGGGTGGTAACATACTAACACCACTATCTGAGAGTTACGGAGAATCTCAGAGGCACAGAACAATCGGTCCTCATCAGCCATAAAAAAGTTTTTTTTTTTTTAAAAACAAAAAAAACCACACCAAAAGGTGTCAACTCAAACCATCTCCAGATGGTCAAAAGAGGTAATGGCGGTAGCAGGAGTAAACATTTATATGGTTAAATCTCACTCCACCAGGGCTGCATCTACGTCGGCAGCAAGAGCTATGGACGTGCCCCTTGACGACATCCTAGTGGCTGCAGGATGGACGAATGAAATAACGGTCCACCGGTTTTATAACAAACCCATAACCGGACTGGGGGTGTTTGCACGTACCATTTTAAGTTCTGTCCCTTAGTTTCCCCCCCAAGGTTGGGAGGGGTAACTTTTTTTAAAAACTTTTCTTTCATTTAAAGCATCAGTTTCTTTACTTAACTACGTAATGTCTGAATGCTTTAATGATTACACGCATCCATGGTCAATCCATTCAGTGTGTGACGCCTGGATTCGTAACCGGCGTAAAATCACAGAGCTTTGAAATCTTCACGTAGTCACTCACGTGACTCCGAAGTAAAATAGTTAGATTAAACGAGAACTTACCAGTTTGAAGTTTGATCTTGATTTTATGAGGAGTTACGATGAGCGATTACGTGCCCACCGCTCCCACCCTCATATTATCAAGGTCATATGGAAGTTCTAGTTTCTTCACAATCTTACTATTCTCAGGTCTTCTTTTTTATCTGTGATTTAACACCGCTGCTTTGAAGATTGACGCGCATGCAGATGGACGGCCTTTCTTCACGTAATCGCTCATCCTCATAAAATCAAGATCAAACTTCAAACTGGTAAGTTCTCGTTTAATCTTACTATTCATTCCTACTTCCAAGTGCTGGCTTAGAATTTACCAATTCCCTTATAGCCTCGCAGCTCATCTGGAGACATCCATGTAGAAGGCCCATGACATGTAAATTACAAAGGTCCCCAGGTTATGATAGGATTCGTTCTTATGTCGGGAATGAACAAAAACAGTCCGTGGAAGAGGATCATAGAAACAGCTATAAGGGAGGAGCGAGCTGGCCTCACTCATTCAATTGGCCTCACTGATTGAATTGGCCTCACTGATCTCTGGATGAAACTTCTGATGGCTGGACACGACCAACTGGTACTGAAAATAAAAGAACTCGGGTGAAACGTGTGGGAAGGAAAAGGGTGTGGGAAGAGATCATAAGATCATAAGTGATAGGAGCTGAATTGGGCCATTCGTCCCATCAAGTCTATTACCCCTTGGTCAGATACTCCGCCACTTCAACCTGGACTTCCACTGTTACGCCGATGACACCCAGATCTACCTCGGCACCAAATTCCCCCACAACCCCCCCCCCCCCTCTCCCATATCAACACCTGTTTGTCAGCTATAAAAACCTGGATGCAACATAACTTCCTCAAACTCAACAGCGATAAGACAGAATTCCTCCTCATAGGCTCCAAAGCCACACTCAGCAAAATCAATAACCCCACTCTCACCATCGACGGCACCACTGTCTCCCCATCTCCCAAGGCCCGCAACCTTGGCGTGATCTTTGATTCCACCCTCTCCCTTGAGCCTCACATCCGCCATGTCATTAAAACCTCCTTCTTTCATCTCCGCAACATCGCCAAACTCAGACCCTCTCTCACACCTCCCGCTGCTGAAAGACTCATCCATGCCTTTATCTCCTCCCGACTGGACTATTGCAACTCACTTCTCCTTGGCATCAGCTCTACCTACATCAACCGACTCCAACTGATCCAGAACGCAGCCGCCCGACTCATCACCCACACCAAATCCTGGCATCACATCACTCCAGTCCTCAAACAACTCCACTGGCTTCCCATCTCCGACTGGATCACCTACAAAATCCTGATCCTCACCTACAAAGCCCTCCACCATCTGGCCCCCCCATATGCCTATCCTTAGCCCCACGTCCCCCTCCCTTTTCATCTGTGCATTAATTGCCTCATATTAGGTTTTGAATTGTATTCTGTCTTTACTTTGTGTGCTAGTCATGTCTCTACTATTTATTTTATTCCCCTTACATGTTTTTCCTCTACCTGCTAAATTTTTGTAAGGTGTCCTTGAGACTCTTGAAAGACGCCCATAAATAAAATGTATTATTATTATTATTATTATTCAATCATGGCTGATCTATCTCTCCCTCCTAATCCCATTCTGCTGCCTTCTCCCCATAACCTCTGACATCCGTACTAATCAAGAATCTATCTATCTCTGCCTTAAATATGTCGACTGACTTTGCCTCCACAGCCTTCTGTGGCAAAGAATTCCACAGATTCACCACCCTTTGACTAAATAAATTCCTCCTCATCTGCTTCCTAAAAGAATGTCCTATAATTCTGAGGCTATGACCTCTAGTCCTTGACTCTCCCACCAGTGGAAACATCCTCTCCACATCCATTCTATCCAAGCCTTTCCAAGAGCTTGAGAAAATGGTGCTGACATTAAAATTGGATCAGCTGTGATCTTATAGAATAATGGAGCAAACTCAAGGGGCCAATTGGCTGTGTTCATGTGAATGTTGTGGAGGTTCAGATCAGTATTTAAATTCAATCAGAATCCTAAAGATAGACAATAGACAATAGGTGCAGGAGCAGGCCATTTGGCCCTTCGAGTCAGCACCGCCATTCAATGTGATCATGGTTGATCATCCACAAACAGTACCCCATATCCCCTGACTCTGCTATTTTTAAGAGCCCTATCTAGCTCTTTCTTGAAAGCTTCCAGAGAACCTGCCTCCACCACCATCTGAGGCAGAGAATTCCACAGACTCACCACTCTCTGTGAGAAAAACTGTTTCCTCGCCTCCATTCTCACACAGAGAGTGGTGAATCTCTGGAATTCTCTGCCACAGAAGGTAGTTGAGGCCAGTTCATTGGCTAAATTTAGGAGGGAGTTAGATGTGGCCCTTGTGGCTAAAGGGATCAGGGGGTATGGAGGGAAGGCAGGTACAGGATACAGAGTTGGATGATCAGCCATGATCATATTGAATGGCGGTGCAGGCTCGAAGAGCCGAATGGCCTACTCCTGCACCTATTTTCTATGTTTCTATGTTCTAAATGGCTTACTCCTTTTTCTTAAACTGTGGCCTCTGGTTTTGGACTCCCCCAACATCGGGAACATGTTTCCTGCCTCTAGTGTGTCCAAGCCCTTAACAATCTTATATGTAATGTGAATGTGTGTATCGCAATGTGAAATTCAGTTTGTGCTTCGATTTGACATCTGCCCCTATTGCTGATGAACATCACCAGATACAGGACAGCACTGGTGCAACTGGTAAAGTTGCTGCCTCACAATGCCAGAGACATGGGCTCGATCCTGACCTTGGGTTCTGTATGCGTGGAGTTTGCCTATTCTCCTTGTAACCACGTGGGTTTCTTCTAGGTGCTCTGCTGTAATTCCACATCCCAAAGATATGCAGGTTTGTAGGTTAATTAGCCTCTGTAAATGGAAGTGGGAAGTGGATGTGAAAGTGGGATAACATAGAACTAGTGTGAATGGGTGATCGTTGGTTGGCGTGGAGTCGGTGGGCCGAAGGGACTGTTTCCATGCTGTATTTCTAAACAGATCAGGCATAGCCAGCAGGAATTAGACCAATATTCCTGCGGCCTGGATAGGTGAACATTCACATACCTGCAGCTGACCTTAGATATCCAGACTTTCTCAGTGGACTGACTGGATTTGTGATTGTTGCTTCAATGGTCATTGCTGCCTCTACCTGATTTATGTCTGATAGTTAAATTGGATGGAAGAGAATGGGTTTCCAGACGATGTAACTGCAGTTCAAAATGACCCTTTGAGGCTGCACTGTTACAGGAAGGTGCATTAGCCATTTTCAATCTGTTCCTGTTTGTTCCCATGGAATCAATTTGGTGGCTGATTGAAGTCCTGTTGCAGTTACTGCCAGTTGTCTATTTTTATGTGCTCATTTGTCTCACCTCAACTGGGAGAGATTTATACTCCTCTTATCACAGCCCACCTCAAGAAAAGTACCGAACCAATAAACTCGGATCCTAATTTTACACCTTATTTAAAATTGCAGGGCAGTAAATTGCTTCTGTTCCAGTTCTGAGCACCAGCTGCATGTGCCTCTGTACTTTGCCAGGTGGGAATGGGCAGTGATGCAGAATGAGGCCTATTCTCACTGTTCCATTTCTTTTGAGGTCTGATCTTCCCGTGTTGATGAGAGAGACATAGAAACATAGAAACATAGATAATAGGTGCAGGAGTAGGCCATTCAGCCCTTCGAGCCTGCACCGCCATTTAATATGATCATGGCTGATCATCCAACTCAGTATCCCGTACCTGCCTTCTCTCCATACCCCCTGATCCCTTTAGCCACAAGGGCCACATCTAACTCCCTCTTAAATATAGCCAATGAACTGGCCTCAAGTACCTTCTGTGGCAGAGAATTCCACAGATTCACCACTCTCTGTGTAAAATAGACTTTTACATAATCGAGGTCTGTCCTCATCTAAAACAACTCTTACTGGGGAAGCTGGACACAAAATGCTGGAGTAACTCAGTGGGTCAGGCAGTATCTCTGGAGAAAAGGAATAGATGGTGTTTCGGGTTGAAACCCATGCTTCCTCCCTCTTCTGAAGAAGAAGGGTTTTGACCCAAAACGTCACCTATTCCTTTTCTCCAGAGATGCTGCCTGACCCACTGAGTATGTCTATTTTTAGTATAAACCAGCATCTGCAGTTCCTTCCTGCACTTACTGGGGGAACATTGGGCCCCAGAGGTACAATGAGCACTCAAACTGCTCTGGTTGATTGCAGCGTTGGAAATGTGGTGCTCAGCCAGTGTGGTGTTCACCCAGCACCTACTGAATGTCTATTGCTGTCCCTTCTCCTACCCCATTCATCCCCATCATTCATCACCATCTCCTGTCCTCTCACCATAATGTGTTTTCAGTGTAGTTCTCTGGAGAAGCTCCCAGACTTCCTGTCCAGGTTGCCTAACCACGCTAGACCAGGAAATGACATGTAGCTGCCACTGAGCTATTAATCTGCTATTAATCTGCCACATACTCAGAGTTTTTATCCTAAGTATTTTGTAGTCTGTCAATGAGATCCGGACTCTTTTCTTCGTTGTAGTTTGATAACCACAAAACAAGTAGGTATATTTATTGTGGTAGTCTTTGAGTCATTGAGCTAAACAGCACAGAAACAGTCCCTTTAGCCCACCTTGTCCCTGCCAACCGAATGGGCATAATGTGTTATTGCCATTTGCCTGTATTTGGCCCATAGCCATCTAAATCCTTCCCTTCCATGTATCTTTCTTTTAAAAGTTGTAACTGTATCCGCTTGTATAGCTTCATCTGGCAGCTGATTCCAGATACAGATGGCACAGTGGCGCAGTGGTAGAGTTGCTGCCTCGCAGCGCCAGAGACCCAGGTTTGAACAAACAGGAACAGATTGAAAATGGCTAATGCACCTTCTTGTAACAGTGCGGGCTCAAAGGGTCATTTTGAACTGCAGTTACATCCTCTGGAAACTAGGTTTGATCCTGACCACAGGTGCTCTCTGTGCGGAGTTTGTACGTTCTCCCTGTGATCACATGGGCTTACTCTGGGTGCTCTGTTTTTGTTCCACATTCCAATGATGTGCAGGTTTGTAGGTTAATTGGCTTCTGTAAATTGCTCCTAGGAGTGTGTTTGATGCGAATGTTGGATAACATGGATCTAGTGTGTGGGTGATCAATGGTCGACGTTGACTCGGTGGGTTGAAGGGCCTGATTCCATGCTGTATCCTAATCTCGGAACAAACTGACCATCTTCCCCATGTGGCTCTTTGAAATCTCAGCCATCTCAACTTGAAACCTATTCCAGGTTTAATATCCTCCATCATGGTAAATAGATTTCACTTTATCCATGCCCTCATGATTTTGTACACCTCAATAAGTTCATGGCCTCAGCCTCTTGCGCTCCAAAGAAGAAAGTCCCATTTTATCTAATCTCGCCCTATAACACAAATAAAGGCAGTACAACATCTGCATTTGTTTTGTTATTCTTTACTGATGGCCTGCAATAAATGTAACTAGAATATTATCAAACCGTAAATTTATTGAAATAAAAGTTGTTAGTGTACTCGCTAAATCTAACACAGCAGGTTACTCATCCTAACATCTTGACCTAATCTTCAATGAATGTCCTAGCCTTGTGAATGTGTTGCTTGAGAACTCAAGATATGCATCTGCAATATGTAGGAAGGAACTGCAGTTGCTGGTTTACTTCAGTCTGAAGAAGGGTCTCGATCCAAAACTTCACCCATTCCTTCTATCCAGAGATGCTGCCTGTCCCGCTGAGTTACTCCAGTATTTTGTGTCTATCTTATATGTATCTGCAAGCAGTACAAAATCAGTGATGCATGTTGCATTTTGCATAACACTTTAATCTGATAGATTGAGTATATTATGTGCAACTCAAGAAAGTAACAAAAAATACTTGAAGTAACTACAGAGCACTTATTCAAATAGCCTTTACTGTTTTTACTGATGGTAATAATCAACCTTTACGACCTATGCATAGGAAAGAATGGCAGGTGGAAGAGAATGAGCGAGCAAAAAGAGAACAAAAATGCCGTATAAATGATCAAATAATTCATTAATCCATTAAGTAATAAGGATTGAGTAGAGCCTTCATTCAGCCAGAAATGAATTTGCGAGTTTTCGGTTAGTTAATTTAATAAATTCTATACTCAGCAATATACCAAAAAATAACTTGCATAAGTCATAAATGTTGTATGCATTGGTATTAGAATTATATTAAAATCCTTGTGACTTTCTTTTGTTATCAATCATAGTTTAGTCCAATTTACTTTGCCTGAGAGGTTTTATTTTCTTCTGTGTTGCATGTAAAATAGATTATTTACTTTACAAATTATGTGACTGACATCCTTAAAAATCTTATTTGTGCTGATTAAAGTTAAAAACACTTGGGAGTGTACCAGAGGGATGAGGCTACCTGACAGAACCATCATGGGAAGGTTACTCCAGTTGTCTTCACCAACAATGATAATCCACACTCATGGAACCGTGATGTGCTCTCACAGGTAGTGAGTTTGAGTTGAGTTTAATATCATGTGTACCGTAGAACATCACACGCTTCTTATGGCAGAGAGAAAGTCAAACCTGTGAGTGCATTGCACATCAGACAAGTCCAGATGTGAAGTGCTGTCTGAAGATGTGCTGCATTTTGGATCTCCACAGATGGACCCTCTGTGCCTGCTGCAGAGAGCACCCCAAGCCTCCATATGTTGCCTGTCATGTTTATGCCAAAGCTGCTAGTGGTGCACTGTCCCAGCAGTTTTATCATTGAGGCATCTTGTGGATGTGCAACTCAGCAATAACATGCTGCTGCAAGCACTTCCTGGAAGTTTAAGCATTCTCTTTGGACACAGGAGGTGTTGGGTGCCCTGAAGTCATTTTTAAAGTCGCATTCCTTTCTGTTATAGATCTTCCTGATGTCAGTAGGATGTCTATTTAACTTGCTGATAAAGCAGGATTGTGTCAGCTGATTTACATCGGTGAGACCAAGCGTAGGTTGGGCGATCGTTTCGCCGAACACCTCCGCTCAGTCCACAATAACCTACCTGACCTCCCGGTGGCTCAGCACTTCAACTCCCCCTCCCATTCCCAATCCGACCTCTCTGTCCTGGGTCTCCTCCATTGCCAGAGTGAGCAACAGCGGAAATTGGAGGAACAGCACCTCATATTCCGTCTGGGGTCCTTGCGTCCTTATGGCATTAACATTGAATTCTCCCAATTTGGCCCGTGCTGTCTCCTCCCCTTCCTTAACCCTCTAGCTGTCTCCTCCCACCCTCCCATCCGCCCGCCCTCGGGCCCCTCCTCCTCCTCCCCTTTTCCTTCTTTCTTTCCCCACCCCCCATCAGTCTGAAGAAGGGTTTCGGCCCGAAACGTCGCCTATTTCCTTCGCTCCATAGATGCTGCTGCACCCGCTGAGTTTCCCCAGCAATTGTGTGTACCTTCGATAAAAATTCCAGCATCTGCAGTTCCCTTTTGAACACAGGATTGTGGTATGTTGTGCTCTGCATTTCCTGAGATTGTTCCAGGCTTGGAACCCCATTTTATGTTGAAACTGGCTGAATTGTGCATTATGTGATGCTAGGAGGATGTCAAGTCTGCACACATGGATTGTGATCGGAATTGATCAGTCCCTTTCAATGGTTGATGTATTTTTTTCCAAATGTGATTGTAATGTGACGTGCACCGGGTGAAATCAACTTTGCGTTATTTGGAACTGTAAAAATAGCACTGTGTGATCCAATTTTTGCTAATGAGGACATTTTTCATGTTACTTTTTTATACTTTACAAATGTAAATTTTTAACTTGCCAAATAGTCAGAGATAAAAAATTGGGATTGCTCAGAAACCGGTTACAAATTGTTCTATTTTCATAGCACCAGGAATAGTTCTAATGAACAGATGTGTAATAGCACTAGTTTGATGGCTCCGTTGGAGAATGTATCTGGGTGAGGCTTTTATCTGTGTATTTTATGAATGGTTTAATCAGTTATTTCAGCAGTGGAGAAAACAGAATGTTTTTCATTGTATCCATGTTAACAAGGATTGGGTAATAGATGCCAAACCATGGGCTGGTATCTGTTCTGGGAACAGCACCATTACAACATTGGTTATTCTGAGACTGCCCATGACTCAATTCAAAACAAGACCTATTTTCCAGTTGATGCTCTGGAGCAGTGCATCTTAAACAATTTCAGTGTCTTTCACCCTGAGTCTTTATCACAAAATTTCATTCACTCTCGACTAAATTTTCTTATGTTTTTTGGTTATTTTCGTCTTATTCTCCCTTGTGTATAATCTTATATATAATTTATTTTGTCACATGAGCAAAAAACATAAATTAACGCATTTCTTATTTTATTTTATTCAACTTTTTGAACATCCTAAAAATATGGAAAGAAAAATATAGGAGTGAAAAAAAAGGTTAAATACCACTGGAGTTGGAAAATCATTCTATTAGAATGATAAAAAAAACATTCTAACGTCTAAACACTGAGCTTCAGCCCCATCCTACCCTTTTGGGCTTTGATTACTGCAGTTTTTTTCCTGGAAAACTAGCTCAAAAAACCATGGAGTGTGTAAAGTGACAACACGAAGTAAAGTTACAGTTCAACAGTTGCCTACGGCGATCCTCCAGTGTTGTCATTTATACATTTATGATCCCACTAGCTCGTCTGGTCTTCTCTAAAAGATTATATTACAGTAAATTTGGGAAATATCCTGCTAATTTGAAATTAGGAAACCATAGGTAGAGAGATAAAAACATATCAGATTTCCAGCTCCACTGCCATTAAAACCAATAACAGTTTACTAACCACTTTAATGGCAATATCTAACGTCTTTAAAAGCTAATGTTATCCCACTTTTCAAGAAAGGAGCGAGAGAGAGAAAACGGGGAATTACAGACCAGTTCGCCTGACTTCGGTGATGGGAAAGATACTGGAGTCAATTATTAAAGAGGTAATAATGGGGCATTTGGATAGCAGTAAAATGATTATTCCAAGTCAACATGGATTTATGAAAGGGAAATCATGCTTGACTAATCTTCTGGAATTTTTTGAGGATGTGACAAGTAAAATGGATGAAGGGGTGCCAGTGGATGTAGTGTATCTAGACTTTCAAAAAGCCTTTGATAAGGTCCCGCATGGGAGACTGGTGACTAAAATTAGAGCACATGGTATTGGGGGTAGGGTGTTGACATGGATAGAAAATTGGTTGGCAGACCAGCAAAGAGTAGGAGTGAACTGATCCTTTTCAGAATGGCAGGCAGTGGCGAGTGGAGTGCCGCAAGGCTCGGTGTTGGGGTCGCAACTGTTTACCATATATATTAATGATTTGTAAGAGGAAATTAGGAGCAACACTAGCAAGTTTGCGGATGACACAAAGCTGGGTGGCAGTGTGAACTGTGAAGTTGTTAGGAGGTTGCAGGGTGACCTGAACAGGTTGAGTGAGTGGGCAGATGCGTGGCAGATGCAGTATAATATAGATAAATGTGAGGGTATCCACTTTCGCGGCAAAAATAAGGGGGAAGATTATTATCTCAATGGGGTTAGGTTAGGTAATGGGGAGGTGCAGCGAGACCTGGGTGTCCTTGTACACCGGTCACTGAAAGTTGGCTTACAGGTACAGCAGGCAGTGAAGAAAGCTAATGGAATGTTGGCCTTCATAACAAGAGGATTTCAGTATAGGAGTAAAGAGGTTCTTCTGCAGTTGTATAGGGCTCTGATGAGACCACATCTAGAGTATTGTGTACAGTTTTGGTCTCCTAATTTAAGGAAGGACATCCTTGTGATTGAGGCAGTGCAGCGTAGGTTCACGAGATTGATCCCTGGGATGGCGGGACTGTCATATGAGGAAAGATTGAAAAGACTAGGCTTGTATTCACTGGAGTTTAGAAGGATGAGGGGAGATATTATAGAAACATATAAAATTATAAAAGGACTGGACAAGCTAGATGCAGGAAAAATGTTCCCAATGTTGGGTGAGTCCAGAACCAGGGGCCACAGTCTTAGAATAAAGGGGAGGTCATTTAAGACAGAGGTGAGAAAAAACGTTTTCACCCAGAGAGTTGTGAATTTATGGAATTCCCAGCCACAGAGGGCAGTGGAGGCCAAATCACGGGCTAGATTTAAGAGAGAATTCGATAGAGCTCTAGGGACTAGTGGATTCAAGGGATATGGGGAGAAGGCAGGCATGGGTTATTGATAGGGGACGATCAGCCTTGATCAAAATGAATGGCGGTGCTGGCTCGAAGAACCGAATGGCCTCCTGCTGCACTTATTTTCTATGTTTCTATGTTTCTATGTTATGTATAGAAAAAAGTATATAAATATCTAAATAAATTAAGTAATTCACCCTTCATTCACCCCCCTAGTTTCATTCACCACAAAATAATTTCATTTGCCCTTGGGTGAACCATTCACCAGTTCAAGAAGCACTGCTTTAGAGCAGTGTTGAATGGGGAATATTTGTGTCTCTTTTAGGATGCAGCTGAAGCAACAACTGGAAGTGTCCAGTTCAATTCCCAGGAAATTAATACAATCTTATTTCATTCCAAAAATAACTGATTTTCTTATATAAATAGGAAACAAATCTAATTAATGAGTAAGCTGATTATTATCTGTGTTTGGAACGCACTCAGCCAAAGCAATGGTGAATACTGCCTTCACTTCGGCCAGTTTGCCCTCAAACAGTGGACAAGTGTCGATTATATAGCTATAAATTGAGAGGGGGAAAATTTAATGGAGTTATGCAGGGCAAGTTTTTTTACGCAAAGGTTGGTGGGGCCCTGGAACGCATTTCCAGGGGTGGTGGTGGAAGCAGATACGATAGAGGTGTTTAGGAGGCATTTAGATGGAAGTTTAGGGAAGTGGATCATATGCAAGCAGATGAGATCAGTTCAGCCAGGCATCATGTTCAGCACAGACATTGTGGACTGAAGGGCCAGCTCCTGTGCTGCACTGTTCTACATTCTATGTTCTCCATGGGGCATTCACTGAACTATCCTGCAGCAGAGCAACAATCAGATGTCACTTGACCATTAGAAATAATTTAGATTTAGATATAATTTATTGCCACACAGCCAGGCTGGTGGAAATTTGGGTTGTCTGCAGCGATACAATAATAAAGAACACACAACCACAATAAAACTGTAACACAAACATCCACCACAGCATTCATCACTGTGGTGGAAGGCACAAAATTTGGCCAGTCCTCCTCCATTTCCCCCCCGTGGTCAGGACCAGAGTCCAGAGTCAGTCCAGGATCGGCTCTTCCTCACCGGAGACCGCGGCTTTAAGTTGTTGTAGGCCGCAGGCCGGCGGTCAAGATTTAAAGTCCCCGCCGCAGCCAGAAGCACCGTAGACTGCAGGGCCGGCGGTCGAAGCTCCCCTCCAGGGGTGATGGTAAGTCCATGCGGACCCGCGGTAGAAGTTGGCCACGGGCCGGCAGTGATGGCTTCTTCTTCCCCCGGGTCCCCAACGTGAGATCCCGGGCTGTAGACGCCGCACCAGCTGGAGCTCTGCAGACTACGGCTTCAGGCTGCGACTTCAGGCTGCCGGCTGCCCCGGGTTAGCGAAACGGAGCGCTCCCCTCCAGCGAGCCCCAGCGAGGGCTCACCCGCTCCACGCCGAGAGTCCACGCTGCGCCCGCCGCTGAAGCCCCGGGCACGTCTCCGGGAAAGGCCGCGTCGATCCTTGATGTTAGGCCACGGGGGAGGCGACCTGGAAAAACTCGCCTCTCCGTGGAGGAGGCGACCGAAGCGGTTTCCCCCTCACCCCCCCCACACCACCCCCCACATAAAACACACAAAGAAACATTAAATACAGACTTTAAAACATACTAAAAAAATAAAAAAAGGTTGAAAAACTGACGAGCTGCATGACATGGCTGCTGCCAGAGCATTACAAGACAATTTTGAGAATCTGTTCACCCAGGTTTTGTCCTGCCTAGCACGCTCAAACTGAAAAGGTAATTGTAGGACCCATTAAGCTTAAGTCAGTATATTATAGCCAGTCTAATATTTTTTGTTTTTATTTGTCTGTACGTTTGTAGGTGGGATTTAATACGTAGAGGGGTGTGTCTACTTTGGAGGAGACTAGCGCAGACTCATAGATTTGAGATTTAGTTTGTCTCGAGGGATGTGAAGACTAACAGTTTTTGCCACGATCTCACGAACACGATCCCACGATCTCATGAACATGACCTCATGAGACACGAGCCGCCGCACTCTTATAAGAAGACACTCTTATATGATTTATATGCCATGAATGGAACTGCTATTGAGAACGGAAAGTTGTGAGTTATTTCTTTGTTATATATTACTTCAATGAACACCTATTAATCAAGAAGCAACATCTGGAGAATTTGTGTTTGTTATCATAAGAGCTTGGTGAGTGCGTTAACTACAGCTCCATCACATTCCCGAGAAGTCATGGTTATCGAAGTTGGACTTTGAGAAGGTATAAAAATTGCCATTACAGTAAATTTGGGCTTATAGGACTTGTTATTCCAATCCCTACTATAATTGGCACCATATTACTATATTGAGTGGGGGTCGGGGTAAAAACTTAATTGGGGTCATCAGGTGGGCACCCCCCTTCCTTGGTGTTTCGTTGATAGGCCCACGCCACCTCTAGAGGGCTCAACAGCAACACCTGGCATCCCAAGTGCGCTCCCCTCCGTTTTACCCCTCTTGCTGGTCATTTTGCAGCACAGTTGGAGTCATTTCTCTTAAGCCACAGCCAGTTGTTGTTTCGCTCGGCAGCCTCTGACAGCGACCTGACGGCTTGCCGGAAGGCATGTCCTCGAACTCCCATTCCCTTCAGGAGTGTGGTTGTTGACATGGCTACAAACCCTCTACAACCAACCTCTACAGAAAGCACCTGAGTACGCAAGCCAGGTTGTTCTGCCTCGGCTGCTAAGTCTGAATAGTTCAGATATTTGCGTTCATGCGCTTCACCAACTGCAGCCTCCCAAGGCACAGTTAACTCCACGATGTACAGGGACTTCTGTGAGGTTGACCACAAGATCAGGTCCGGCCTGAGATTAGTTGTGATGATCTCTGGTGGAAAGATGAGCTTCTGGTCTAGATCAGCCTGCATTTTCCAGTCCCGGGCAGTGTCCAGGAGGGTCGGTTTCCTTTCTTGTAAGTGGCTTCTCTGGAAGTTGTCCTGCCTTTACAAAATGGGTGGTCTTCGAGAAACCAGGCGTTGGGGGGAGGGAGGGCATTGGTGGTAGTTCTCCTTCCTTCCAGTTGTCGCAGGACCTGATTGTGCCTCCAGGTGTGGCGGTCTTGTGAAAGGCTGGTTTTGCAGCCAGTGAGGATGTGCCTTAATGTTGCTGGGGTTTGGCAGAGAGAACATGATGGATCTTCTCCAAACCACTGGTTTAGGTTCTTGGGTGTGGGAAGAACATCGTAGGTGGCTCTGATGATG